>NC_029785.2:21825883-21828328 GCF_000816755.2 Arachis ipaensis
TCTAGATCACTCAGCTGGTGGATCTATACACATGAGAAAGACAATTGAAGAGGCTCAAGAGCTCATTGATATAGTTGCTAGAAATCAGAATCTGTACTTAAGCAGTGAGTCCTCCCTGAAGGAAGAGGCTAAAGCAGTATACACTGAACTTAGTCCTCAAGAACAAGTTGCTGAACTCAATCAGTAACTGCTTATTCTTACAAAACAGTTTGCAGAATTCAAGGAGATGCTCCAAGACACTAAAAATGCTAACCAGAATATGGAAGCACAATTGAATCAGACAAGACAGCAGCTATCTAAACAGATAACAGAAGAATGCCAAGCTGTCCAATTAAGGAGCGGAAAAATATTGAATAACTCAGCTCAAAGTAGCAAAAAGTCAAGAAAGGAACAAATGACAGCGAATGACCAAACCACTGCCCAAAATCCCTTTGAGGACATCAATAGCCCAGAGAGGAATAACTCTGGCGTTCAAACGCCAGAAAAGGGCAGGAAGCTGGCGTTAAACGCCCATCCAACACCTAATCCTGGCGTTCAAATGCCAATGAGGGATCAGACACCTGCAAGTGCTGATAGTAACCCTTCTAAGAAGGCTTCTCCAACCACTTCTGTAGGGAATAAACCTGCAGCAACCACGGTTGAAGAATATAAAGCCAAGATGCCTTATCCTCAG
The DNA here is from genome assembly GCF_000816755.2 of Arachis ipaensis. Classification (NCBI taxonomy): domain Eukaryota; kingdom Viridiplantae; phylum Streptophyta; class Magnoliopsida; order Fabales; family Fabaceae; genus Arachis; species Arachis ipaensis. Next base: position 21,826,557 of record NC_029785.2, read on the forward strand.
AAGCTCCGCCAAGCGGAACAAGATAAATAATTTGCCCGCTTTGCAGACTATCTCAGGACTCTTAAAATAAAGATCCCGTTTGCAGAGGCACTTGAGCAAATACCCTCTTATGCTAAGTTCATGAAAGAGATCTTAAGTCATAAGAAGGATTGGAGAGAAACTGAAAGAGGGTTTCTCACTGAAGAATGCAGTGCAGTCATTCTAAAAAGCTTACCAGAAAAGCTTCAAGATCCAGGAAGCTTTATGATACCATGCACATTAGAGGGTGCTTGCACCAAGACAGCTCTATGTGACCTTGGAGCAAGTATCAACCTAATACCTGCATCCACTATCAGAAAGCTTGGGTTGACTGAAGAAGTCAACCCAACCCGGATATGTCTTCAACTTGCTGATGGCTCCATTAAATATCCATCAGGCATCATTGAGGACATGATTGTCAAGGTTGGGCCATTCGCCTTTCCCACTGACTTTGTAGTGTGGTGCACGAAATTGTGATGTCCAGGCTCAAATAATCCCTGGCAACGTGAGTAACTTGGTACGCGCAATCGTGATTACACTTTGATTATATAAAATTCATGGCTCTTTCTTTCCCTGGCAATGGCGCCAAGAACATGGTGCCAATACCATGGTTCACAACTTCGATACAACTAACCAGCAAGTGCACTGGGTCGTCCAAGTAATACCTTACGTGAGTAAGGGTCGAATCCCACGGAGATTGTTGGTATGAAGCAAGCTATGGTCACCTTGCAAATCTCAGTTAGGCAGATATAAATTGATAATGGTGTTTTCGAAATTTAATAATAGAATAGGAATAGAGGTACTTATGTAATTCATCGGTGAGAGTTTCAGATAAGCGAATGGAGATGCTTTCGTTCCTCTAAACCTCTGCTTTCCTGCTATCTTCATCCAATCAGTCTTACTCCTTTCCATGGTTGGCTTTATGCAAGGGCATCACCGTTGTCAGTGGCTACATCCCCTCCTCTCAGTGAAAAATATGCTCACATGCTCTGTCACAGCACGGCTAATCATCTGTCGATTCTCGATCATGCTGGAATAGGATTCACCCTCCTTTTGCGTCTGTCACTAACGCCCAACAATCGCGAGTTTGAAGCTCGTCACAGTCATTCAATCATTGAATCCTACTCGGAATACCATAGACAAGGTTTAGACTTTCCAGATTCTCTTGAATGCCGCCATCATTCTAGCTTACGCCACGAAGATTCCGGTTAAGAGATCTAAGAGATATTCATTCTAGCTTATTTCATGTAGAACGGAAGTGTTTGTCAGGCACGTGTTCATAGGGGAGAATGGTGATGAGTGTCACACATAATCATCACCTTCATCACGTTCTTGGGTACGAATTGATATCTTAGAAGCGAAATAAGATGAGTTGAATAGAAAATAGAAGTACTTTGCATTAATCTTTGAGGAACAGCAGAGCTCCACACCTTAATCTATGGAGTGTAGAAACTCTACCGTATGAAAATACATAAGTGAAGGTCCAGGCATGGCCGAGATGGCCAGCCCCCTAAAATGTGATCACAGGATCAGAATACAATCCAGGATCCCAAAGATTCAAAGATGTCTAATACAATAGTAAGAGGTCCTATTTATAATAAACTAGCTACTAGGATTTACATGAGTAAGTAATTGATGCATAAATCCACTTCCTGGGCCCACTTGGTGTGTGCTTGGGCTGAGCCTAAGTGTTGCACGTGTAGAGGTCCTTCTTGGAGTTGAACGCCAGTTTTTGTGCCAGTTTGGGCGTTCAA
>NC_029785.2:21828393-21848489 GCF_000816755.2 Arachis ipaensis
CAGCTTGGTTTAGCCGCTTAGGCCAGGATTTTATTCCTTTTAGGCCCTCCTATCCACTGATGCTCAAAGTCTTGGGATCCTTTTTATTTGCCCTTGCCTTTTGGTTTTAAGGGTTATTGGCTTTTTGCTCTTGCCTCTTGGTTTTACGAGCTTTTGGCTTTTTCTGCTTGCTTTTTTTTTTCGTAATTTTTTTTTTCTGCAGGCTTTGTTCTTTGCTGCTTTTTCTTGCTTCAAGAATCATTTTTATGATTTTTCAGATTATCAAATAACATGTCTCCTAGTCATCATTCTTTCAAGAGCCAACATATTTAACATTCTTAAACAACAACTTCAAAAGACATATGCACTGTTCAAGCATACATTCAGAAAACAAGAAGCATTGTCACCACATCAATATAATTAAACTAAGTTCAAGGATAATTCAAAACTCATGTACTTCTTGTTCTTTTGAATTAAAACATTTTTCATTTAAGAGAGGTGATGGATTCATAGGACATTCATAACTTTAAGACAAAGTTACTAACTACTAATGATCATGTAATGAAGACACAAACATAGATAAGCACATAACATAGAAAACGAAAAAATAGAAGAAACAAGAACAAGGAATGAATCCACCTTAGTGATGGTGGCGTTTCCTTCTTGAGGAACCAATGATGTCCTTGAGCTCTTCTATGTCTCTTCCTAGTCTTTGTTGCTCCTCCTTCATTGCTTTTTGATCTTCTCTTATTTCATGAAGCATGATGGAGTGCTCTTGATGTTCCACCCTTAGTTGTCCCATATTGGAACTCAATTCTCCTAGGGAGGTGTTAATTTGCTCCCAATAGTTTTGTGGAGGAAAGTGCATTTGAGGCATCTCCGGGATCTCATGATGATGAGCTTCAAATGCCTCTTGAGCTCCATGAATGGGCTCTCTTGCTTGCTCCATCTTTTGCTTAGTGATGGGCTTGTCCTCTTTAATGAGGATATCTCCCTCTATGTCAATCCCAGCCGAATTGCATAGGTGGCAAATGAGGTGAGGAAAGGCTAACCTTGCCATGGTGGAGGACTTGTCAGCCACCTTGTAGAGTTCTTGAGGTATAATCTCATGAACTTCCACCTCTTCTCCAATCATGATGCTATGGATCATGATGGCCCGGTCTATAGTAACTTCAGACCGGTTGCTAGTGGGAATGATTGAGCATTGAATAAACTCCAACCATCCTCTAGCTATAGGCTTGAGGTCCAATCTTCTTAGTTGAACCGGCTTGCCTTTGGAGTCAATCTTCCATTAAGCTCCTTCTACGCATATGTCCATAAGGACTTGGTCCAACCTTTGATTAAAGTTGACCCTTCTAGTGTAGGGGCATTCATCTCCTTGCATCATGGGCAAGTTAAACGCCAACTTCACATTCTCCGGACTAAAATCTAAGTATTTCCCCCGAACCATTGTAACATAGTTCTTTGGATCCGAGTTCTTACTTTGATCATGGTTCTTGGTGATCCATGCATTGGCATAGAACTCACACCAAACTTAGAATATTGCTCGCCCTCGAGCAATAAACAAAAGAATAGAAGAAGAAGAAGAAGAAATATGGAGAGGGAGATGTGGTTTCGGCCAAGAGGAGTGTAGAGGGATGTGTTGTGTGAATTTGATGAAGAATGGAGGTCTTTATATAGGGAAGGGAGGGGGGAAGGTTTCGGCCATATGGGTGGGTTTGGGTGGGAAATTGGTTTCGAATTTTTGAAGGTGGGTGGAGTTTATGAGGTAGGTTTATGGGGAAGAGTGGATGGATATGAGTGGTGAAAAGGTGATGGGGAAGAGAGTTTGAGGTGATTAGTGAAGGGTTTTTGGGGAAGAGTGTTTATGGGGTTGTGTGAAAGAGAGTGGTGAGAAGAAGTGAGTGGAGAAAGAGGGCACAGAAAAATAATAATAATAATAGAGATCCTTTATACCACAGTATAGGGATCCCTTTGTAAGTGGAAGAAAAGGGGGAGACAAAGAATGTAATATAATGGAAGAAACACAAGTGTGAGGAGGGTTGAGATGTGAGATGAGATGTTAGTAGATGAATGAATAAATAGAATAAGATGGGAGAGGGATAATTTTCGAAAAATATTTTTGAAAAAGAGTTAGTGATTTTCGAAAATGGTTTTTGAAAAATGTTAGTATTTTTCGAAATTTTTTTTTTAAATCAAAAATAAAAATAAGAATAATTAGTTAATTAAAAAGAAATTTTGAAAAAGAGAGAAGATATTTTCGAAAATTAGAGAGAGAGAGTTAGTTAGGTAGTTTTGAAATAGTTAAGAAACAAACAAAAAGTTAGTTAGTTAGTTGAAACAAATTTTGAAAAGATAAGAAGTTAGGAGGTTAGAAAAGATATTTTTTTGAAATCATATTTTTGAAAAAGATAAGATAAGAAGATTTTTTTTTTTTGAAAAGATATGATAGAAATTAGGTTTGAAAAAGATTTGATTTTTAAAATCACAATTAATGACTTGATTCACAAGAAATCACAAGATATGATTCTAGAACTTAAAGTTTGAATCTTTCTTAACAAGCAAGTAACAAACTTCAAATTTTTGAATCAAAACATTAATTGATTATGTTATTTTCGAAAATTTGATATAAAAATAAGAAAAAGATTTTTGAAAAATATTTTTAGAATTTTCGAAAATAACTAAGAATTTTGAAAAAGATAAGATTTTCAAATTGAAAATTTTGATTTGACTCTTAAGAAACAACTTGATTTTAAAAATTTTTGAAAAAGTCAATCTAAATTTTCGAATTTGATGAGAGAAAAAGGGAAAGATATTTTTTTGATTTTTTTGAATTTTTATGATGAGAGAGAAAAACACTAAAAAGATGCAATGCATGAAATTTTTAGATCAAAACATGTGATGCATGCAAGAATGCTATGAATGTCAAGATGAACACCAAGAACACTATGAATGTCAAGATGAACATCAAGAACACATTTTTGAAAAATTTTTAATGCAAAGAAAACATGTAAGACACCAAACTTAGAATTCTTTAATGCTTAGACACTAAGAATCCAAGAATGCGTATGAAAAACAAGAAAAGACACAAAACATGCAAATGCAAAGATCAAACAAGAAGACTTACCAAGAACAACTTGAAGATCATGAAGAACACTAGAAATGCATGATATTTTCGAAAAATGCAAGATGCATATGCAAGTGACACCAAACTTATGATATGACTCAAGACTCAAACAAGAAACACAAAAAATATTTTTGATTTTTATGATTTTCTAATTTTTTTTTTATTTTTTTTCGAAAATTAATTGAAAAAGGAAAATAAGGATTCCAAAATTTTTAATATGAATTCCAGGAATCTTGCAGTGTTAGTCTAAAGCTTCAGTCCAGGAATTAGACATGGCTCACTAGCCAGCCAAGCTTTCAATGAAAGCTCCGGTCCAAAACACTAGACATGGCCAATGGCCAGCCAAGCTTTAGCATGTAAATCAGGAACAGTAGCAGGTGGATTAACAACAACTAGCTTGCTCTTGATAACAAATTGCTGCCTCAGTCCAAATAAATTTAGGCATGGCTTTACAGCCAGCCAGGCTTCACATGCTTCATGAAATACTAGAATTCATTCTTAAAAATTTTGAATAAATTTTTGAAAACATTTTTATTATTTTTTTTTTCGAAAACAAATGGGAAAATTTTTGAAAGATTTTTGAAATATTTTTGAAAACAAAACAAAAAAGAAAATTACCTAATCTGAGCACAGGATGAACCGTCAGTTGTCCATACTCGAACAATCCCTGGCAACGGCGCCAAAAACTTGGTGCACGAAATTGTGATGTCCAGGCTCAAATAATCCCTGGCAACGTGAGCAACTTGGTACGCGCAATCGTGATTACACAAAGATTCAAAGATGTCTAGTACAATAGTAAGAGGTCCTATTTATAATAAACTAGCTACTAGGGTTTACATGAGTAAGTAATTGATGCATAAATCCACTTCCTGGGCCCACTTGGTGTGTGCTTGGGCTGAGCCTGAGTGTTGCACGTGTAGAGATCCTTCTTGGAGTTGAACGCCAGTTTTTGTGCCAGTTTGGGCGTTCAACTCTGGTTTTGGCTCCTTTTCTGGCGCTGGACGACAGATTTGGGTAGAAAGCTGGCGTTGAACGCCAGTTTACGTCCTCTATTCTTGGCCAAAGTATGGACTATTATACATTGCTGGAAAGCCCTAGAGGTCTACTTTCCAACGCAATTGGAAGCGCGCCATTTCGAGTTCTGTAGCTCCAGAAAATCCACGTTGAGTGCAGGGAGGTCAGAATGCTGGAAATGGAGGAGCACAAGAGTGTAACTCTCATTCTAGGAAGACCTTTCCTAACAACTGGACGAACTCTTATTGATGTACAAAAAGGGGAAGTGACCTTGAGAGTCAATGAAGATGAGTTCAAGTTAAATGTTGTCAAAGCTATGCAGCATCCAGACACAAAAAATGACTGCATGAGCACTGATATTATTGACTCTTTGGTGGAAGAGATCAATATGACTGAGACTCTTGAATCAGAGCTAGAGGACATCTTTAAAGATGTTCAGCCTGATTTGGAGGAACCAGAAGAAATAAAAGAACCTCTAAAAATCCCTCAGGAAGAGGAGAAACCTCCTAAACCTGAGCTCAAACCACTACCACCATCCCTGAAATATGCATTTCTGGGAGAGGGTGACACTTTTCCAGTAATCATAAGCTCTGCTTTAAATCCACAGGAAGAGAAAGCACTAATTCAAGTGCTAAGGACACACAAGACAGCTCTTGGGTGGTCCATAAGTGACCTTAAGGGCATTAGCCCAGCAAGATGCATGCACAAAATCCTATTGGAAGATGATGCCAAGCCAGTGGTTCAACCACAGAGGCGGCTAAATCCAGCCATGAAGGAAGTGATGTAGAAAGAGGTCACTAAGTTACTAGAGGCTGGGATTATTTATCCCATTTCTGATAGCCCCTGGGTGAGCCCTGTCCAAGTTGTCCACAAGAAGGGAGGCATGACAGTGGTTCATAATGGAAAGAATGAACTGGTTCCCATAAGAACAGTTACAGGGTGGCGTATGTGTATTGACTACAGAAGGCTCAATACAGCCACCAGAAAGGATCATTTTCCTTTACCATTCATAGACCAGATGCTAGAGAGACTAGCAGGCCATGAATACTACTGCTTTTTGGATGGCTATTCAGGCTACAACCAAATTGCTGTGGATCCTCAAGACCAAGAAAAAATAGCATTCACATGTCCATCTGGAGTATTTGCTTACAGAAGAATTCCTTTTGGTCTATGCAATGCACCTGCAACCTTTCAGAGGTGCATGCTCTCTATCTTCTCTGATATGGTAGAGAAGTTCCTGGAAGTCTTCATGGATGACTTCTCAGTATTTGGAGACTCATTCAACTCCTGTCTTGATCACCTAGCACTTGTCTTAAAAAGGTGCCAAGAGACTAACTTAGTCTTAAAACTGGGAAAAATGTCACTTTATGGTGACTGAAGGAATTGTCCTTGGGCACAAAATTTCAAGCAAGGGAATAGAGGTGGATCAAGCCAAGGTAGAGGTAATTGAGAAATTACCAGCACCTGCCAATGTTAAGGCAATAAGAAGCTTTCTGGGGCATGCAGGATTCTATAGGAGGTTCATAAAGGAATTTTCAAAAATTGCAAAACCTCTAAGCAACCTGCTAGCTGCTGACACGCCATTTGTGTTTGATACAGAGTGTCTGTAGGCGTTTGAAACCCTAAAAGCCAAGCTGGTCACAGCACCAGTCATCTCTGCACCTGACTGGACATTACCATTCGAATTAATGTGTGATGCCAGTGACCATGCCATTGGTGCAGTGTTGGGACAAAGGCATAACAAGCTTCTGCACGTCATTTACTATGCCAGTCGTGTTCTAAACGACGCACAGAAGAATTACACAACCACAGAAAAGGAGTTACTTACAGTGGTTTATGCCATTGACAAGTTTAGATCATATTTAGTAGGTTCAAAAGTGATTGTGTATACTGACCATGCTGCTCTTAAATATCTACTCACAAAGCAGGATTCAAAACCCAGGCTCGTAAGATGGGTGTTGCTTCTGCAAGAGTTTGATATAGAAATAAGAGACAGAAAAGGGACAGAGAACCAGGTAGCTGATCACCTGTCCCGGATAGAACCAGTAGCAGGGGCGTCCCTCCCTCCTACTGAGATCTCTGAGACCTTTCCGGATGAGCAACTTTTTGCCATTCAGGAAGCGCCATGGTTTGCAGACATTGCAAATTATAAAGCTGTGAGGTTTATACCACAGGAATACAACAGGTTGCAAAAGAAAAAACTAATTTCTGATGCAAAGTACTACTTATGGGATGAACCATATCTCTTTAAGAGATGCACAGACGGAATGATCCACAGGTGCGTCCCTAGAGAGGAGGCACAGAAGATCCTGTGGCATTGCCATGGATCACAGTATGGAGGACATTTCGGAAGTGAGCGAACAGCCACTAAAGTCCTCCAATGTGGCTTCTACTGGCCCACTCTCTATAGAGATGCCCGAGAGTTTGTGCGTAACTGTGACAGTTGCCAAAGAGCTGGTAACTTGCCTCATGGTTATGCCATGCATCAACAAGGGATCTTAGAGATTGAGTTGTTTGATGTATGGGGTATTGACTTCATGGGTCCTTTCCCACCATCATACTCAAACACTTACATTCTTGTGGCAGTAGACTACGTATCTAAATGGGTGGAAGCAATTGCCACACCCACTAATGATAACAAGACTGTGCTGAAGTTCCTCCAAAAACATATTTTCAGCAGATTTGGTGTTCCCAGAGTACTAATCAGTGATGGGGGCACCCATTTCTGCAATAAACAGCTTTACTCTGCTATGGTTCGATATGGAATTAGCCACAAAGTAGCAACTCCATATCATCCACAGACAAATGGGCAGGCTGAAGTCTCTAATAGAGAACTAAAGAGAATCCTGGAACGGACTGTAATTGCCCGTAGAAAGGATTAGGCAAAGAGCTTGGATGATGCTTTGTGAGCATACAGAACAGCGTTCAAGACTCCTATAGGAACCTCTCCATACCAGCTTGTGTATGGCAAGGCCTGTCATCTGCCCGTGGAACTGGAACATAAATCCTACTGGGCAACCAGATTCCTAAACATGGATGCTAAGTTAGCTGGTGAGAAAAGATTGCTCCAGCTAAATGAGCTAGAGGAGTTCAGACTCAATGCTTTTGAAAATGCAAAAATTTATAAGGAAAAAGCAAAAAAGTGGCATGACAAGAAATTGTCATCCAGAGTCTTTGAGCCAGGACAAAAAGTTCTGCTGTTCAACTCTAGACTCAGATTATTCCCCGGGAAATTAAAATTCCGGTGGAGGGGACCATATGTGATTACAAGAGTGTCACCATATGGATATGTTGAGCTTCAAGATATTGATTCTGACAAAAAGTTCATTGTTAATGGACAGAGAATCAAACATTATCTTGAAAGCAATTTTGAGCAAGAATGCTCAAAACTAAGGCTTGAATGAAGCTCAGTAAAAGTCCAGCTAAAGACAATAAAGAAGCGCTTGTTGGGAGGCAACCCAGCCATTAGCAAGTTATTTGTTTTAATTAATACTTGTAGAAGTTTGATATACATTTTTCTTCAAAGGTTAATCATCAAAATCGAAGGAATTCACAGAGTTACAGAAGGATTCAGTGCAAAAAGCAGAGAAAAGGAGCTTGCAGGCAAGAAAACGCCAGTAAGGGGCATTTTGGGCGTTAAACGCCAGAATGGGTACCATTCTGGGCGTTTAACGCCAGTAAAGGTACCATTTTGGGTGCTAAACGCCAGAATGGGTACCATTCTGGGCGTTCAGAAAAACGCCCAGTGATAAAGGGGTTTCTGGCATTTAACGCCAGCCAGGGTACCTGGCTGGGCGTTAAACGCCCATAATGGCCAACAATTGGGCGTTAAACGCCAGAATGGATACCATTCTGGGCGTTTAACGCCAGAAAGGCAGGGGGAGGAGATTTTGTTTCCAACTTCAAATTTTTTCAAATTTTCATGTTTTGATTCATACTTTTCTGCATAAATTTTTTTCAAACTTTCATCATTCACCCTCAATTTTCAAAAATTCAAACATTTTCTAAATCTCTTTTCAATTTTCTTTCAAATTCTTCCTAAATCTTTTCAAAAACTCAATTATCCTCTTAATTTCTTTCCAAATCTTTTTCAACTCATCATATCATCTCTTATTTCTTAGATGCATAAACCAAATTTTCAGAATTAACATCTTTATATCTTTTTCATATCATGATTTTATTTTCTTCTATCAATCATATCTCTATGTCATATATCTTTCTAATTTTTCGAAATCCCTCCCCTCCTCCTATTAATATACATTCGGCCATCCCCTCCTCTCCACCATTCGAATTGACCTCTTCTCCTCTGTCTCCCCTTTCCTTTCTTTTGCTTGAGGGCAAGCAAACCTCTAAGTTTGGTGTGTTTTTCTGTGATCACTGAGCTAAGACTCATCAAGATCATGGCACCTAAGGGAAAACAAACTAAATCAAGAGGAAAGAAAGAGAATACTCCAAAGAGTCTTTGGAATCAAGAGAGGTTCTTAACCAAAGAACCTGCAGACCATTACCACAAAATAATGGGTCTGAGGTCAGTGATCCCGGAAGTTAAATTCAATCTGAAAGAGGATGAATATCTGGAGATCCAAGAAAAAATTCGAAATAGAGGATGGGAAATTCTAGCCAATCCTGAGACAAAGGTTGGAAGAAACATGGTTCAGGAATTCTACTCAAATCTGTGGCTGACAGATAAGCAGAGAATAACTGGAACCGCCTTTCATACCTATCGAACCATGGTCAGAAAGAGGCTTATTTACTTCCATCGGGACAAAATAAGAGAGATCTTCAAATTGCCTCAACTACAAGATGATCCAGAATCCTTTAATAGGAGAATTGTGAGAGTAGATAAGGGGTTGGATCAAGTTCTAGAGGATATATGCCTCCCTGGAACTAAGTGGATAACCAATTCAAAAGGTATCCCAAACCAACTCAAGAGGGGAGATCTCAAACCAGTTGCAAGAGGCTGGTTGGACTTCATTGGGCGTTCTATATTGCCCACTAGCAACCGCTCTGAGGTCACTGTCAAGAGAGCAGTGATGATTCATTATATTATGCTTGGAAAAGAAGTGGATATTCATCATCTAATTTCTTGTGAGATTTACACAATTGCAAACAAGAACTCCACTGAAGCCAAACTGGCCTACCCAAGCTTAATTTCTCTGCTATGTAAAGATGATGAGGTAAGGATGGGAGTAGATGAATGCATCCCAATTAAACACCCAATCACCAAGAAGTCAATGGAAGGACAAGTGCAAGACAACTCCATCAAAAGGAGGGCACAGGAGTTCCTCCCAGAAATTCCTGAAATTGACTACTGGACCCGCCTAGAAGCATCTGTTACCAAGCTGCAAAAAGCTATAGAACAACTTAAGGAAGAACAGCAGAATCAAAACTGCATGCTCTGCAAACTGCTAAAGGAACAGGAGAAGCAGGGGCGTGAGCTACAGGAGCTGAAGTGCCAGAAGCTCTCCATTGAAGGACCAAGCACCCCACAGATTGAGGGAGCATCAACTCCTCAAAATCAAGGTTGTTGAGTCCTAAGTCTGTGATGACCTTTATTATTAAGAGTCTATTTTAAGAGTCATTTATTCTTTTGCTTTTAATTTTCTGTCTTCTATTATTATGGGTCTGCGCTTATATTTATTTTTGAGTCTTATTTTTATTCCATAATCAATAAAAATTTAAAGTTTATGTCTTAAAGCTATGAATGTCCTATGAATCCATCACCTTTCTTAAATAAAAAGTATTTTTAATTGAAAAAGAAAAAGAAGTACATGAATTTTGAATTTTAAAACAGTTTAGTTATTTTGATGCGGTGGCAATACTATTATTTTTTTGAATGAATGCTTGAACAGTGCATATTTTTGAATTTGTTGATTCATAAATGTTAAAATTGTTGGCTCTTGAAAGAATGATGGAAAAAGAGAAATGTTATCTGATGATCTGAAAAATCATAAAATTGATTCTTGAAGCAAGAAAAAGCAGTGAAAAGCTTGTAGAAAAAAAGGAATATGCGAAAAAAAAGAGAAAAAAAAGAAAGAAAAAAAAAAGCAAGCAGAAAAAGCCAATACCCCTTTAAACCAAAAGGCAAGGGTGATAAAAAGGATCCAAGGCTTTGAGTATCAGTGGATAGGAGGGCTCACAGGAATAAAATCCTGGCCTAAGTGGCGCAACCAAGCTGTCCCTAACCATGTGCTTGTGGCGTAAAGGTGTCAAGTGAAAACTTGAGACTAAGCGGTTAAAGTCGAGGTCCAAAGCAAAAAGAAGAGTGTGCTTAAGAGCTCTGGACACCTCTAATTGGGGACTTTAGCAAAGCTGAGTCACAATCTAAAAAGGTTCACCCAGTTATGTGTCTGTGGCATTTATGTATCCGGTGGTAATACTGGAAAACAAAGTACTTAAGGCCACAACCAAGACTCATAAAGTAGCTGTGTTCAAGAATCAACATACTTAACTAGGAGAATCAATAACACTATCTGGATTCTGAGTTCCTATAGATGCCAATCATTCTGAACTTCAAGGAATAAAGTGATATGCCAAAACTGTTCAGAAGCAAAAAGCTAAAAGCCCCGCTCATCTAATTAATACTGATCTTCATAGATGTTTTTGGAATTCATTGTATATTCTCTTTTTTTTATCCTACGACATCCTGGGCTTTCCAGCAATATATAATAGTCCATACTTTTCCCGAGATTTGATGGCCCAAACAGGCGTTCCAAGTCAGCCTAAAGAATTCTGGCGTTTAACGCCGAAACTGGCATAAAAACTGGATTTAAACGCCCAAACTGGCACAAAAGCTGGCGTTTAACTCCAAGAAAAGTCTCTACACATGAAAGCTTCAATGCTCAGCCCAAGCACACACCAAGTGGGCCCCGAAAGTGGATTTTTACACTAAACACCCTAGCTTACTCATTTTCTGTAACCCTAGGTCACCAGTTTACTATAAAAACTATTTTTAGTGATTCATCTTGTACCTCATGACACTTTACATGTTTCTTATTGTATTCTCTACGGCAAGAGTCTCTAAACCCCATTGTTGGGGGTGAAGAGCTCTGCTGTTCTTCATGAATTAATGCAATTACTACTGTTTTTCATTCTATCACGCTTGCTTCTATTCTAAGATATTCATTCGCACCTTAACTTGATGAATGTGATGATCCGTGACACTCATCATCATTCTCACCTATGAACACGTGCCTGACAACCACCTCCGTTCTACCTTAGATTGAATGCATATCTCTTAGCCTCATGATTCAGATCAGAGTCTTCGTGGTATAAGCTAGAATTATTGGCGGCCATTCCTGAGATCCGGAACGTCTAAACATTGTCTGTGGTATTCTGAGTAGGATCTGGGAAGGGATGGCTGTGACAAGCTTCAAACTCACGATTGTTGGGCGTGTGACAGACGCAAAAGGATCAATGGATCCTATTCCAGCATGATCGAGAATCGACAGATGATTAGCCGTGCAGTGACAGCGCATTTGGAACATTTTCACTAAGAGGACGGGAAGTAGCCATTGACAACGGTGATGCCCAACATAAAGCTTACCATGGAAGGAGCCTTGCGTGCATGAAGAAGAAGATAGTAGGAAAGCAGAGATTCAGAGGACAAAGCATCTCCAAAGCCTCAACCTGTTCTTCATTACTGCATAACAAGTATTTATTTCATGTTCTTTTACTTTTTACAATTAAATCTGAGAATTATTAATATCCTGACTAAGAGTTACAAGATAACCATAGCTTGCTTCAAGCTGACAATCTCCGTGGGTTCGACCCTAACTCACGTAAGGTATTACTTGGATGACCCAGTGCACTTGCTGGTTAGTTGTGCGGAGTTACAAAAGTGTGATTGTAATTTCGTGCACCATCAGGTTCTGGATTATCTGAGGCTGGTGATAATGGCAAAGTGCCCTCATTGTCCTCCAAGAGTGTCCCCACACTTGGACCTTGTCCTGTGTACTTCTCTTCTAACTCCTCCTGGTGAACTTCAGCTACGGTTTCATCTATGATGTCACACTGTGAGATAGAATAATCATCCGGAGGGTGCTCCATAGCTCCATTTAAACTGAACTTCACTATTCTGCCATCTATTTCAAAAGAATAAGTTCCAGAAAATACGTCCAGCTTGAATTTTGAAGTCTTCGGGAATGGTCTTCTAAGCAGGATTGATGATGGCCTTCCTGAGTCATTAGGGGGCATTTCCAGAATGTAGAAGTCAATGGGAAATGTGAGCCTCTTAATGCTCATTAATACATATTCAGCAACTCCAACTACTGTAATAATGCTTTTATCTGCTAACACAAAATAAGCTGCCGACCTTTTTAAGGGAGGGAGCCTCAAAGTATCATATATAGACAAAGGCATTATACTAACGCATGCTCCTAAATCACACATGCAGTCAGAAAATATCACACCACAAATAGTACAATTAACCATACATGGACCTAGATCACTACACTTTTCAGGTATACCTCCCATTAAAGCAGATATAGAACTACCTAAAGGAATAGTTTCTAATTCATTAATTTTGTCTTTATGCATGCATAAATCTTTTAGAAACTTTGCGTATTTAGGTACCTGCTGAATAACATCAAAAAGGGGAACAGTTACCTCAACCTTTTTGAATATCTCTACCATTTTGGGATCAAGTTTCATCTGCTTCCTGGGCTTCCTTGAAATTTGTGAAAATGGAATAGGGGGCGTTTTCTGCAGGGTCTGCCTCCTTGGGTGCTACTTTCTGTGGTTGAGCCTCTATTTCTTCACCCATGTCTTGTATCGCCTCTTCCTCTTCAGCATCCTCTACTTCTACCACCTCTTCAGCTGAGGCGTGTTCTGATGGGATTGGCTCCTCCTGCTTCCTCTCTGGAAGTGTGGTTCCGAACCTTAGGGTGATGGCATTGATGCCACCCTTTGGATTGGGCAATGGTTGAGAAGGAATTCCACTGGAGCTTGCATGTTGAGTGTTTGAAGTGTTGGGTGATGCCAGCTGAGAGATGAGAGCTTGTATAGCAGATGCTAGGCCATTAAGTGAACTTTCCATGTTCCTTTGTCCTTTTGCAATGGATTGAAGAGCCTCGTCACTCAGAGAGGAATTAGATTGAGTGATCTGCGGAACTTGTTGTTGGTTGTGCTGTGGTCCTTGGGACTACCTCAGGTGAGGTGCTCTGTAAGGCTGGTTCTGGTTCTGCTACCTGTTGTTATTATTCCACCTCTGATATCCTTGATTGTCTCTGCCTCCTCTGTTATTGTTGTCCCACCAAATTTGGTTAGAATTATCTCTCCAACCTTGGTTAGAACTGTCCTGCTATCCATGGTTGTAACTGCCACCTTGATTGTACCCTTGGTTGGGGCGGTCATAGAAGTTATGAGTGGCTGCCACAGTGTTGTCTTCCTGCTGGAGCTGCGGACATTTATCAGTATAATGGCTGTAATCAGCACAGATCCCACACACTCTCTGTGGGACTAACTGTTGGCTTTGTTGTGCTTGTTGTTGACTCAACTGCATCTGCTTCAGTAAGTTGATCATTTCACATATACTCTGAGTCAGAGCAGTAGTTTCTTTGCTAGAAGATACCTCTGCAACAGCCTTTGACCGGCCTTGTTTCTGCCTGTGATTCCTTGTAGACTCAGCCAAGTCGCTGATCAATTGCCATACCTCATCAGTGGTCTTGTACTTTTTCATAGACCCATTGCTAGCACTTTCCAATGTGGTCTTATCTTGGGGCCTCATGCCCTGTGTGACGTAGCCGAGCAACACTATCTTGTTAATCATATGGTGGGGACATTCTTCTAGAAGGTTGTTGAAGCGCTCCCAGTATTCATAGAGAGTCTCGGATTCGTCCTGAACAATCATGGAAATGTCCTTCCTCAGTTTATCAGTAACTTTAGCTGGAAAGATTTTTTCCAAAAATTCTCTTCTAAGCGTATCCTAGTTAGAAACAGTTGCTGCGGGTTGAGTGTAGTACCACTCTCTCACCTTTTCCTCAAGAGAGAATGGGAAAGCTTTTAACAAAATAGAAGTTTCATTTGCACCATCACACCTGAAAGTAGAACAGGCTGCTTGGAAATCCCTAAGGTGCTTGATAGGCTCTTGAGCAGGTAAGCCATGAAACTTAGGCATCAAGTTGAGCAGTGCAGTCTTTATTTCAAAGTCTGTAGCCACTGCTGGGTGATGCGCTTGAAACGGTTGCATTGTGAAGTCAAGGGCTCCAGCCTCCTGGATAGTAACTCTCCTAGGTTCTGCCATGTCACCTGCACGTAAATCAACCGAATTAGTAGAAAGGAAACTTGTTTCTTCCTCAAGTGACGTCTCAGATTCGCCCTCGGAGAGGACTAACCAACGCTGAGCTTGCCTTATACGTGAAATATTTTTTTCAATCTCAGGATCAAATACTGGCAAGCTTGGATCAGGAAGTGAACGTGTCATTTAATGAAAGAAACATGTAGCTCATAGTAGCAAAAATAAAATAAAATGAAAATAAATAAATTCCAATCAATAACTTAGCACTCTATTGCAACTCCCCGGCAACGGCGCCAAAAATTGACGTGGCAGAAATTGGCGAGTTAAGAATTTATTATAAGAGATACGTTGCAAGTACAATTTTTAACCAGCCGAAAATCCACTTATCAATTTAGAAGGGTTTGTCACAAAATTAAAATTAAAATACTGGGAGTATGAATCCCAGGTCGTCTCCCAACGAGTTGCAGAAAGGTGTGCTATTTCATTAATCGGATGTTTTCTAAAATGGTTTGAGTTGATAAACAGGAAATTAAATCAGAGAAATTATGTAATTTAAATAAAAACCTTGACTAGGAGTAGATTTGTTGGAAGCCCTATCCTTGATGGAGTTCTCCCAAGATTAAAATTATAATTGAAGGTTGTTATGCTTAGTTATCCTTTACTAGGTAGAGGAAAGTCAAGCAAGTTGGAAGGCAATTTCTATTCATAAGTCCTAATCCTATCCCTTGGGAAGGACTAGTGTTAGTGACTAGAGGGCGATCCAACAATAAACCCAATTACAATTTTTCTCTTGAGTAATCCAACTCAAAGTTCTCCTTTCAATCATCTCCCAATCAAGTTATGGAACTACTCGCTCATTATGAATGTAAATTTTACAAATTAAGGAAGAGAAATACTGAAAGACATGATAAATAATAATCAAAAGGATCAATTAAAAATAAAAATAGTTCTTGTAAAAATAAATTCTAGAAATAATTCAAGAGTAACTCTGAGTAAATAAAGGACATGAAAGAGTAAGTGACAAGTAAGGAAACAAACTAGAATGACGAAGTCTTGACGGAGGTAATAACTCTTCTCAATATTCCAATCCAAAAAGCAATAAAATCAAAATCCTAAGAACTATGAATGCGTAGAGAGAAAACCTAGAGGAGGAGTAAATTCAGATCTAAAACTAAAACTATGCGGAATGAATGTTGTGTTTGGTCTCTACATGTTCCCCGGCTCTAATCTGCTTTTCTGGGCCGAAAACTGGGAAACAGGGCCCAAAATCGCCCCCCAGCAAATTCTGCAGGTTCTGCAGATCACGCATGTCACGCGATCGCGTCATCCAGGCATTTGCATCATCCAGCGTTTTGCCTTGCCACGCGTGCGCGTCGTCCACGCCTTCGCGTCACTTGTGCAGTTTCCAATCCGCGCGGTCGCGTGAGCCATGCGTCCGCGTCACTGCAATTTCCTCTATGTCACGCGGTCGCATGAGCCATGCGTCCGCGTCACTTCTCGCTGGTCATCTCCTCAAATTCTTGTGTTCCTTCTATTTTTGCAAGCTTCCTTTCTAATCTCCAAGTCATTCATGCCCTATAAAGCCTGAAATACTTAACACACAGATCACGGCATCGAATGGAATAAAGGAGAATTAAAAATACAAAATTAAAAGTCTCTAGGAAGCAAGTTTTCAACCATGAAGTATTTTTAGGAAGGAATTATAAATGCATGCTAATCTTATGAATAAGCGGGTAAAGATTTGATAAAACCGCACAATTAAGCACAATATAAACCATAAAATAGTGGTTTATCAACCTCCCCACACTTAGTCATTAGCATGTCCTCACGCTTAGTTGAAGGAGATAAAATAAATGAGTAGGAACATGTAAAACTCATGCAATGCAATGCAACCTATATATGTGAATGCAACTATATGATTCTTGTCCACTTGGTCAAAAGTAAATAAGCTCTTCAAGACAATCACAAATCAAATTCCACTAATTCAATTCTTATACAGTAACAACAGATAAAAATATAAGAAGGTAGCTCATGAAAGCAGGGAACATAGAATTTAAGCATTGAACCCTTACTGATGATGTATGTACGCTCTGATTTCTCTAGTGTATAGGGTAATCACTATCCTTCTCTAATCATGCTTTCTAATTTTTGTTCTTCACCTAACCAATCAACAACAATTAATATACCAATGCAAACATCATGAGGTCTTTTCAAGGTTGTAATGGGGCCAAGGTAAGGGTAAATATATATATATGGTTGAGTAAGCTTATAAATTGAATCTTTAATTAACCTGATAAAACCGCACAATTAAGCACAATATAAACTATAAAATAGTGGTTTATCAATTTCCCCACACTTAGTCATTAGCATTTCCTCATGCTTAGTTGAAGGAGATAAAATAAATGAGTAGGAACATGTAAAACTCATGCAATGCAATGCAACCTATATATGTGAATGCAACTATATGATTCTTGTCCACTTGGTCAAAAGTAAATAAGCTCTTCAAGACAATCACAAATCAAATTCCACTAATTCAATTCTTATACAGTAACAACAGATAAAAATATAAGAAGGTAGCTCATGAAAGCAGGGAACATAGAATTTAAGCATTGAACCCTTACTGATGATGTATGTACGCTCTGATTTCTCTAGTGTATAGGGTAATCACTATCCTTCTCTAATCATGCTTTCTAATTTTTTTTTGTTCTTCACCTAACCAATCAACAACAATTAATATACCAATGCAAACATCATGAGGTCTTTCAAGGTTGTAATGGGGCCAAGGTATGTGATGAGCGGATAATTTATACGCTTTTTGGCACTGTTTTTAGTATGTTTTTAGTAGAATCTGGTTACTTTTAGGGATGTTTTCATTAGTTTTTATGTTAAATTCACATTTCTGGACTTTACTATGAGTTTGTATGCTTTTCTGTGATTTCAGGTATTTTCTGGCTGAAATTGAGGGACTTGAGCAAAAATCAGATTCAGAGGTTGAAGAAGGACTGCTGATGTTGTTGGATTCTGACCTCCTTGCACTCAAAGTGGATTTTTTGGAGCTACAGAACTCAAAATGGAACGCTTCTAATAGCGTTGGAAAGTAGACATCCAGGGCTTTCCAGAAATATATAATAGTCCATACTTTGGCCGAGTTTAGACGACGTAAAAGGGCGTTGAACGCCAGTTCTACGCTGCTGTCTGGAGTTAAACGCCAGAAACACGTCACAAGCCAGAGTTGAACGCCAGAAATACGCTACAAACTGGCGTTCAACTCCAAGATTAACCTCTACACGTGTAACATTCAAGCTCAGCCCAAGCACACACCAAGTGGGCCCCGGAAGTGGATTTATGTATCAATTACTTACTTCTGTAAACCCTAGTAACTAGTTTAGTATAAATAGGACTTTTTACTATTGTATTTTCATCTTCGGATCATCTTTGGACGCCTAGTTCTTAGATCAGAGGGGCTGGCCATTCGGCCATGCCTGGACCTTTCACTTATGTATTTTTAACGGTAGAGTTTCTACACTCCATAGATTAAGGTGTGGAGCTCTGCTGTTCCTCAAAGATTAATGCAAAGTACTACTATTTTTCTATTCAATTCAACTTATTCCGCTTCTAAGATATTCATTCGCACTTCAACCTGAATGTGATGAACGTGACAATCATCATCATTCCCTATGAACGCGTGCCTGACAACCACTTCCGTTCTACCTTAGATTGAATGAGTATCTCTTGGATCTCTTAATCAGAATCTTCGTGGTATAAGCTAGATTGATGACGGCATTCATGAGAGTCCGGAAAGTCTAAACCTTGTCTGTGGTATTCCAAGTAGGACTCTGGGATTGAATGACTGTGATGAACTTCAAACTCGCGAGTGCTGGGCGTAGTGACAGACGCAAAAGGAAGGTGAATCCTATTCCAGTATGATCGAGAACCTCATATGATTAGCCGTGTTGTGACAGAGCATTTGGACCATTTTCACAAGAGGATGGGATGCAGCCATTGACATGGGTGATGCCTCCAGACGATTAGCCATGCAGTGACAGCGCATTGGACCATTTTCCAGAGAGGATAAAAAGTAGCCATTGACAACGGTGATGTCCTTACATAAAGCCAGCCATAGAAAGGAGTAAGACTGATTGGATGAAGACAGCAGGAAAGCAGAGGTTCAGAGGAACGAAAGTATCTCTATACGCTTATCTGAAATTCTCACCAATGAATTACATAAGTGTTTCTATCCTTATTTTATTATTTAATTTCGAAAACTCCATAACTGTTTTATACCCGCCTGACTGAGATTTACAAGGTGACCATAGCTTGCTTCATACCAACAATCTCCGTGGGATCGACCCTTACTCACGTAAGGTTTATTACTTGGATGACCCAGTGCACTTGCTGGTTAGTTGTATCGAAGTTGTGAATAAAAACGATTTATTAAAACATGCGTATAGAGTTTCTGGCACCGTTGCCTGAGATCACAATTTCGTGCACCAAGTTTTTGGCGCTGTTGCCGGGATTGTTCGAGTTTGGACAACTGACGGTTCATCTTGTTGCTCAGATTAGGTAAGTTTCTTTTTGTTTTCTTTTCAAAAATTTTTCAAAAAAATCTTTCAAAAATTTCTCCTTTGTTTTCGAAAAAATTTCTAAAATAAAAATGTTTTCAAAAAAATATTTTTCTTCAGAATTTTTAAGAATGAATTCTAGTGTTTCATGAAGCATGTTAAAGCATGGCTAGCTATAAAGCCATGTCTAAATTCTTTTGGACTGAGGCTTTGGACTAAAATTGAATGAATTACTCTCATATTCATGCTAAAGCTTGGCTGGCTATTAAGCCATGCCTAACCCTCGGATTGGAGCTTTAGACTAAAGAGCATAAGATTCCTGGAATTCATATTAAAAATTTTGGAATCCTTATTTTTCTTTTTCAAAATAATTTTCGAAAAAAAATTAAAAGAAAATACAAAAAAATCATAAAATCATAAAAATAAAAAATATTTTGTGTTTCTTGTTTGAGTCTTGAGTCAATTTTTAAGTTTGGTGTCAATTGCATACTCATCTTGCATTTTCGAAAATTGCATTCATGCATTACATTCATCATGATCTTCAAGTTGTTCTTGATAAAACCTTCTTGATTGATCTTCATATTATATTGTTTTGTGTTATATGATGTTTTTCATATGCATTCTTGAAATCTTAGTGTCTAAGCATTAAAGATTTTTAAGTTTGGTGTCTTGCATGTTTTCTTTGCATTGAAAATTTTTCAAAAATAAGTTCTTGATGTTCATCTTGATCTTCAAAGTGTTCTTGGTGTTCATCTTGACATTCATAGCATTCTTGCATGCATTCATTGTTTTGATCTAAAATTTCCATGCATTGAGCATTTTTAGTGTTTTTCTCTCTCATCATTAAAAATTCAAAAATAAAAAAAAATATCTTTCCCTTTTTCTCTCTCAAAATTTCGAAAATTAGATTTGACTTTTTCAAAAATTTTTAAAATCTAGTTATTTTTATGAGTCAAATCAAATTTTCAATTTAAAAATCTTGTCTTTTTCAAAATCTTTCTCAAAAATCAAATCTTTTTTCATTTTTCTTAGTTATTTTCGAAAATTATAAAAATATTTTTCAAAAAAAATCTTTTCTTAATTTTACATCATATTTTCGAAAATAACATCATCAATTAATGTTTTGATTCAAAAATTTCAAGTTTGTTACTTGCTTGTTAAGAAAGATTCAAACTTT
>NC_029785.2:21849357-21850621 GCF_000816755.2 Arachis ipaensis
ATTTTCGAAAATAACATCATCAATTAATGTTTTGATTCAAAAATTTCAAGTTTGTTACTTGCTTGTTAAGAAAGATTCAAACTTTGAGTTCTAGAATCATATCTTGTGATTTCTTGTGAATCAAGTCATTAATTGTGATTTTAAAAATCAAATCTTTTTCAAAACTAATTTCAATCATATCTTTTCAAAAATATCTCTTTATCTTATCTTTTTCAAAATTTGATTTTAAAATATCCTTTCTAACTTCTTATCTTCTTATCCTTTCAAAATTGATTTTCAAATTTGTTTCAACTAACTAACTAACTTTTTGTTTGTTTCTTATCTTTTTTCAAAACTACCTAACTAACACTCTCTCTCTAATTTTTGAAAATATCTTCCCTCTTTTTCAAAATTTCTTTTTAATTAACTAATTATTTTAATTTTTGATTTTAATTTTCAAAAAATTACTAACCTTTTTCAAAAACTATTTTCGAAAATCACTAACTCTTTTTCAAAAATAATTTTCGAAAATTCTCCTTCTCTCTCATCTCCTTCTATTTATTTATTCATCTACTAACACTTCATCTCACCCAAATTCGAACCCCCTCTTCCATCTGTGTTCGAATTTTTTCTTCTTCTTTTCTTCTACTCACACAGGGACCTCTATACTGTGGTAAAAAGGACCCCTATTATTATTATTTTTCTGTCCCCTTTTTCATATGAGCAGGAGCAAAGACAAGAACATTCTTGTTGAAGCAGATCCAGAACCTGAAAGGACTCTGAAGAGGAAACTAAGAGAAGCTAAATTACAACAATCCAGCAAGCACCTTTCAGAAATTTTCGAACAGGAAGAGGAGATAGCAGCCGAAAATAATAATAATGCAAGGAGGATGCTTTGTGACTTTACTGCACCTAATTCCAATTTACATGGAAGAAGCATCTCCATTCCTGCCATTGGAGCAAACAATTTTGAGCTGAAACCTCAATTAGTTTCTCTAATGCAGCAGAACTGCAAGTTTCATGGACTTCCATCTGAAGATCCTTTTCAGTTCTTAACTGAATTCTTGCAGATCTGTGATACTATTAAGACTAATGGAGTAGATCCTGAAGTCTACAGGCTCATGCTTTTCTCTTTTGCTGTGAGAGACAGAGCTAGAATATGGTTGGACTCTCAACCCAAAGATAGCCTGAACTCTTGGGATAAGCTGGTCAAGGCTTTCTTAGCCAAGTTCTTTCCTCCTCAAAATCTGAGTAAGCTTAGAGTGGATGTTCAGACCTTCAGACA
>NC_029785.2:21850653-21865645 GCF_000816755.2 Arachis ipaensis
GATACTGGGAAGGATGAGGATGAATCCATCATCCTTGGAAGACCTTTCCTAGCCACGGCAAGAGCTGTGATTGATGTTGACAGAGGTGAATTAGTCCTTCAATTGAATGAGAACTCCCTTGTGTTTACAACTCAAGGTTACCCTTCTGTAAACATGAAAAAGAGGCACAGTAAGCTTCTCTCAAAATAGAGTCAACCAGAGCCCCCACAGTCAAACTCTAAGTTTGGTGTTGGGAGGCCACAATCAAACTCTAAGTTTGGTGTTGGGAAGTCTCAACAATGCTCTGAACATCTGTGAGGCTCCATGAGAGCCCACTATCAAGCTATTGACACTAAAGAAGCGCTTGTTGGGAGGCAACCCAATTTTTATTTATCTAATTTTATTTTTCTTGTTCTTTCATGTTTTATTAGGTGATCATGTGGAGTTACAAAATAAATATAAAAATTGAAAATGGAATCAAAAACAACAGAAGAAAAATCACACCCTGGAGGAAGACCTTACTGGCGTTTAAACGCTAGTAAGAAGCATCTGGCTGGTGTTCAACGCCAGAACAGAGCATGGTTCTGGCGCTGAATGCCCAAAATGGACAGCATCTGGGCGTTTGAACGCCAGAATTGCACCCTGGAGAAGAGCTGGCACTGAACGCCCAGAACAAGCATGGTTCTGGCGTTCAACGCCAGAAATGGGCAACAAATGGGCGTTCAACGCCCAGAACAAGCACCAATCTGGCGCTGAACGCCCAGAGTTGTGTGCAAGGGCATTTTGCATGCCTAATTTGGTGCAAGGTTGTAAATCCTTGAACACCTCAGGATCTGTGGACCCCACAGGATCCCCACCTACCTCCACTCACTTCTTCTCACCCCTCTTTCACACAATCCCATAAACACTCTTCCCCAAAACTCTTCACCAATCACCTCAATCTCTCTTCCCTATAACCATTTCACCACTCACATCCATCCACTCTTCCCCATAAACCTACCTCATAAACTCCACCTACCTTCAAAAATTCAAAATCAATTTACCACCCAAACCCACCCTTATGGCCGAACCTTACCCCCCCTTCCCTATATATAGCCCTCCATTCTTCCTCATTTTCACACAACACAACCCTCTCTTCTCTTCTTGGCCGAATACACCACCCCCCCTCTCCTCCATATTTTCTTCTTCTTCTTCATCTATTCTTTCTTCTCTTGCTCGAGGACGAGCAAAATTCTAAGTTTGGTGTGGTAAAAGCATAAGCTTTTTGTTTTTCCATTACCATTGATGGCACCTAAGATCGGAGAATCCTCTAGAAAAGGGAAAGGAAAGACAAAAGCTTCCACCTCCGAGTCATGGAAGATGGAAAAGTTCATCTCCAAAGCCCATCAAGACCACTTCTATGATGTTGTGGCCAAGAAGAAGGTGATCCCCGAGGTCCCTTTCAAGCTCAAGAGAAATGAGTATCCAGAGATCTGACATGAAATCCAAAGAAGAGGTTGGGAAGTTCTAACAAATCCCATCCAACAAGTCGGCATCCTAATGGTTCAAGAGTTCTATGCCAATGCATGGATCACTAGGAACCATGATCAAAGTAAGAACCCTTTGGTGTTGTGATGAGCGGATAATTTATACGCTTTTTGGCATTGTTTTTAGTATGTTTTTAGTAGAATCTGGTTACTTTTAGGGATGTTTTCATTAGTTTTTATGTTAAATTCACATTTCTGGACTTTACTATGAGTTTGTATGTTTTTCTGTGATTTCAGGTATTTTCTGGCAAAAATTGAGGGACTTGAGCAAAAATAAGATTCAGAGGTTGAAGAAGGACTGCTGATGCTGTTGGATTCTGACCTCCCTGCATTCAAAGTGGATTTTCTGGAGCTACAGAACTTAAAATGGCGCGCTTCCAATTGCGTTGGAAAGTAGACATCCAGGGCTTTCCAGCAATATATAAGAGTCCATACTTTGGCCGAGTTTAGATGACGTAAAAGGGCGTTGAACGCCAGTTCTACGCTGCTGTCCGGAGTTAAACGCCAGAAACACGTCACAAGCCAGAGTTGAACGCCAGAAATACACTACAAACTGGCGTTCAACTCCAAGATTGACCTCTACACGTGTAACATTCAAGCTCAGCCCAAGCACATACCAAGTGGGCCCCGGAAGTGGATTTATGCATCAATTACTTACTTCTGTAAACCCTAGTAACTAGTTTAGTATAAATAGGACTTTTTACTATTGTATTAGACATCTTAACATCTTTGGGATCATCCTGGATTGTATTTTTGATCCTGTGATCACGTTAATCGAGAACCTCAGATGATTAGCCGTGCTGTGACAGAGCATTTGGACCATTTTCACAAGAGGATGAGATGCAGCCATTGACAAGGGTGATGCCTCCAGACGATTAGCCATGCAGTGACAGCGCATCGGACCATTTTCCAGAGAGGATAAAAAGTAGCCATTGACAACAGTGATGTCCTTACATAAAGCCAGCCATAGAAAGGAGTAAGACTGATTGGATGAAGACAGCAGGAAAGCAGAGGTTCAGAGGAACGAAAGAATCTCTATACGCTTATTTGAAATTCTCACCAATGAATTACATAAGTGTTTCTATCCTTATTTTATTATTTAATTTCGAAAACTCCATAACTGTTTTATACCCGCCTGACTGAGATTTACAAGATGACCATAACTTGCTTCATACCAACAATCTCCGTGGGATCGACCCTTACTCACGTAAGGTTTATTACTTGGACGACCCAGTGCACTTGCTGGTTAGTTGTATCAAAGTTGTGAATGAAAACGATTTATTAAAACGTGCGTACAGAGTTTCTGGCGCCGTTGCCTGAGATCACAATTTCGTGCACCAGTATGGGTAAGGGTACATATATGGCTAAGTAAGCTTATAAATTGAATCTTTAATTAACCCAAGCTTTCACCTAACACATATATATTCTTTATAGCTTAAATTTCACACTTAGCTACCCAAAATTTTCTTTTCACATTCCTTACTCATGTATCAACTTTTATTTTAATTTTATCATACATGCATTGATCTTTGAATTCTTAACTTAACACTGGGGTAATTTTGTCCCCTTATTTAATTATTGAATATTTTTTTATTTTTTTTGAACATAAATATAAATATAGTTTATCAATGCACATAAATTTTTAATTTTTATAGTTTTACATGAGTAGGCACCCAAATTCCCATTATATTATCATGACACATTCTCTTATTATCTTTTGTTCCCACAATTTTCCCATACTTAATTAACACCTAACTCTATCTTAAGCTAACCAAAGATTCAATTGGGATATATAATTGTTTTTCCGCTTAAGGCTAGTAATGTGGTAAAATAAAGAACAAATGGGATTTAAAGGCTCAAAGTGGCTAACAAAGGTAATTGAAAGAGTTGGCTTATTTGGGATAAGTGAGCTAAACAAATAATGGCCTCAATCATATGCAAGCATATAAATACATTAAACATTGGACATATAGGATGAAACAAAATATAGATTACAATCATAGAGAAGTAAACACACAAGAATAAAATAATTATGGTTAAATAATGTAACCATGTATAAAGGCTCAAATCTCAAAGGTTGTGTGTTCTTTAGCTCAAAAACCATGTTCCAAATATAACTTCAAGCAAATTTAACACAAAAGTTTTAATTAAAATTAGTGAAATTTTGTTCTAAAAATAAGGTCTTAGAAGAAACTTATTGTCTTTTCAATCAAGTAGAACATGCATGCAACTAATCTATTACTATGCAATCTATCCTATTCTACAAAAGAAAAACAAACTAAATATCCTATTTTATTGGTGTTAGGGAAGAGAAATTACCTCTGAAAGTCAGGTTCTGACCGACCTCCCCACACTTAAGGCTTTGCACCGTCCTCAGTGCCATCTGTCAGGAACAAAGGTGGGCTGGTAGCAGTATCTCCACAGTCGGAACCGTCATGGCTCCCTGTGCTGGTAAACGAAGTAGAGTCCAGGGTGTCTGAGTCTCTGTATTTTCCTTTAAGTAGCTCCTTGAGGTATGTGAATCGGCACTTGTTACGGCGCTCTCTTAGCTTTGCTTTGTGTTCCTGCCGATCCAACCTTTGAAGTATCTGATGGAGCAGTTGATTGGTTGTAGGTGCTTGTGGTGTTGAAGGAGGAATGTCTTCATCCGGTTCAATAGGCTGGCTTATAGTGGCTGCTGGAGGTCTGATATATTTCCCGTGAGGGACATACTGATCATCCCGTGGAAGCATGGCTTTGGTGTCCCCAACTCTGTAGGAGACTCCGGCTGCTGAGACGAGATCTGAAACCAAGGCGGGAAAAGGTAAGTTGCCTGCAATTTGTACGTGTCCCATGGTATTCCGGATGTGTCTTGGTAGGTTTAGAGGCTGGTTTGTAAGGATGCACCATAGTAGAACGGCCATGTCTGCAGTGAAGGAGAACTCGTGAGTGCTCGGAAAGACGTAATGGGACATAATCTGTGCCCAAACGCGACCCTCCAAGGTAAGTGCGGAAGCCAATATTCCCTTAGGACGAGAACGATGGTATCCGTAGATCCATCTGCTGCCAAGTAGTGCAATAACTCTGAGAACAGCATCCCAGTCAAATTGGTACATCTGGCGCTTGAGTGTGGCCACTTGAAATGCGTCCAGTCTTTCTGGAGTAGGGGGAAGATCTAAAGTTCGTTGAATGGCCTCTTCTGTAATGGAGATTTGCTTCTGACGGACATAGACAGACTACAGGGTCGGCAGGTGGAAGTTGGAGTAGAACTCGACTACCCAGGAAAGATTAACCTGCCGTGGCTGTCTCTATAGGAAACCCCATTGTCTTCATGCAATTTGCGGCTCAACAAATTCAGCAATATGGTTTGGGAAGATAAGAAGGTATTTGTTGTTGTAACTTCTTTCTGCCAGGATGGGGAACATCTGCTCACAGTAGCGATTGGTAAATCGCGCAGTGTCCTTTGCTGGGAAGGCTTTCTCTTTATCATCAACCTTTATAATCCTCTTAATTCTTTTTGTTGAGAGTTTAACTGCAGTTGAAGATGGCTCTGCCACTAATGCTCGTTTTGTTCCTCTCCTTGCTGTTGATTTGGGAGCAGCTTTCTCCTTGCCTTTCTTGGTGGCCATCCTAAAAGAAAGAAAGGAAAAGTATGTTAAAATGTCAAGGGTTGGAGCAAGGAAGAGGGCGGAAAAAGTGGAAATCAATGCACATTAAAAGATGAATGATGTTAACACATGGTCATGACTACATGTGGAAAATCATCAATGGAAATATAGCAAGTGCATATGGGGACAATTAAATGCTAGGTGTTTATTGGCATGCATGCAAAGGCATGAGTAGCATAGATCAAGCATTCAATGTCCAAGTTAGATTACCAAGCTTTTCAAACTGATAATTTGTTTGTAATGACAATTATATTTAAATAATAAAATATAAAAAAGGGTTTTGTGAAAAACAGGCATATAGAGTGGTAGATTAAAAGAAATCCAAAAATAGTGCACAATGCCATACGGGCGTTTTCACAAATACAAAGCATGCATGATAAAAAGCTAATGAAAATAATACATTGAACATGCAAGCAACCCTGAAAAATTAATATATAATTGCCAAACAAGTCCTTAACAATCCACAAGCAAACCATAAGGAATAATAATGACACTAATAAATTTCCAACACCAATTAAAAGAAAAAGAAAGAAAAGGAAAACATGGATAATACAAGTAAAAAGAAAAAGAAAAGGAGAAGAAAACATAAATGAAGAAAAGAAAAACCTTGATAATGGTGGTGAGAGAGAGAAAGTAAAAAGTGAGAAAGAAGGAAGGAGGAAGAAAGGGGAAGAAAATAATGAGGAGGGAAAAGAAAAAGTAGGATTTGGGGAAGAGAAAGATAAGATATTTGACAAATTAGGATAAGTTGTGCAGCGCAAGCGACGCGGACGCGTGGGGTAACCGTTCGCGGGGATGGCACTTAAATAAATCGACGCGGTCGCATCGGTCACGCGGACGCGTGACGCGTTTTGTTCTACTGGCGCGAGGGCAGCCTCGCGCTCGCACAACTCTCTGTTCAAAACTCATTATTGCCAAATTCTAGGGTGACGCGGTCGCGTGGTCGACGCAATCGCATGAGGGGCCATTATTGGGAAATGACGCGGACACGTGAGCCATGCATCTGCGTGGTAAGGCTTGTGCGTTCAGCACCAGTCCAGCACCACTCTAGCACAACTTTCGGTCGTGCACCCTTTCTGACGTCGATTTTCAGGTCACGCGTCCGCTTGAGTGACGCGGACGCGTCAGCGACGCTGTCGCGTGGGGTGATTTGTGCCAAAGGCACGCCTCCAGCCACGCTCCTGCGTGACTTTCTGTTCGATTTCTTATTCTTTCTGAGCCACCGCGACGCGGACGCGTTGGTGACGCTGTCGCGTCGCGTGCTCTCCCTCTCTCTTCTTTTTTTTTTAAATAAAAATATACAAATACAGATGCAAACTAAATGTGCTAATAAGGAGAAGAGTTATTGAAAAAGAAAACTAAGAATAAAGAAAGGAACGATCATACCATGGTGGGTTGTCTCCCACCTAGCACTTTGCTTTAACGTCCATAAGTTGGACGCTCCACTAGCTCAGTCCTTTGCTGAGAGTGGATCTTCCAAGAGGAAGATTTCTAACTCCTTGTTTTTGTCACCTTCTCACCATGATATAGCTTCAAACGATGTCCATTAACTTTGATGAATTCAGATCTTGAAGGATGACTCAGGTGGAAAACTCCGTTTGGCTCAGCCTTCTCTACTCTATATGGACCTTCCCATTTTGATCTCAACTTGCCTGGCATGAGCCTCAGTCTAGAGTTGTAAAGGAGGACTAAATCCCAGGTTGGAACTCTCTCCTCTTGATGTGCTTATCATGTACAGCCTTCATCTTTTCCTTGTATAACCTTGAGTTTTCATAAGCTTCTAGGCGAAGGCTTTCTAATTCTTGGAGTTGCAACTTCCTTTCAGCTCCGGCTTTCTCAAATCCCATGTTGCACTCCTTTACTGCCCAAAAGGCTTTGTGCTCTACCTCAACTGGGAGGTGACAGGCCTTTCCATAAACTAAGCGGAAGGGGCTCATCCCAATGGGTGTCTTATATGCAGTTCTGTATGCCTAGAATGCATCTTGTAGCCTGGTGCTCCAGTCTCTTCTATGAGGTTTGACTATCTTCTGTAATATACGCTTTATCTCTCTGTTTGACACCTCAGCTTGCCCATTAGTCTGGAGATGGTAGGCTGTTGCCACTTTATGAACTATCTCATGCTTCTTTAGTAATCCTGTTAGTCTCCTGTTATAGAAATGGGTGCCTTGATCGCTCACGATTGCTCGTGGTGATCCAAAGCGACAAATAATGTGGTTTCTAACAAAGGAAACAACAGTGTTAGCATCATCAGTGCGGGTAGAAATTGCTTCCACCCATTTAGAAACGTAATCTACAGCTAACAATATATAAAAATAACCATTAGAATTTGAAAATGGACCCATGAAGTCGATGCCCCAAACAACAAAAATTTTACAGAAAAGCATAGTCTGTTGAGGCATCTCATCCCTTTTGGATATATTACCAAACCTTTGGCATGGGGAACAAGATTTACAAAATTCAGCAGCGTCTTTAAAAAGGGTAGGCCACCAGAATCCACAGTCTAAGATTTTTCTAGCTGTTCTTTGAGGGCCAAATTGTCCTCCACTCTCAGATGAGTGACAGGCCTCTAAAATGGACTGGAATTCTGATTGAAGCACACACCTTCTAATTACCTAGTCAGCGCCACATCTCCATAAATATGGGTCATCCCATATATAATATTTAGACTCGCTTTTTAGCTTGTCTCTTTGATGCTTAGTAAAGTTTGGAGGAAAGGTGCGGCTAACTAGATAATTAGCTACAGGCGCACACCATGAGACTACTTCAGATACTGCTTGCAGGTTATCAAATGGAAAATTATCATTTATAGGAGTGGAGGTATCCTTAATATGCTTAAGGCAACTCAAGTGGTCTGCCACTAGATTTTGGTTACCACTCCTATCTTTAATTTCTAAATCAAATTCTTGTAGTAGCAGTATCCAACGTATAAGCCTTTGTTTGGACTCCTTTTTAGCTAATAAATAATTTAGAGCTGCGTGGTCTGCTATCTATTTCAAAAGAATAAGTTCCAGAAAATGCATCCAGCTTTATTTTTGAAGTCTTCAGGAATGGTCTTCCAAGCAGGATTGATGATGGCCTTCCTGAGTCATTAGGGGGCATTTCCAGAATGTAGAAGTCAATGGGAAATGTGAGCCCCTTAATTCTCATTAATACATATTCAGCAACTCCAACCACTGTAATGATGCTTTTATCTGCTAACACAAAACGAGCAGCCGACCTTTTTAAGGGAGAGAGCCTCAAAGTATCATATATAGACAAATGCATTATACTAACGCATGCTCCTAAATCACACATGCAGTCAGAAAATATCACACCACCAATAGTACAATTAACCATACATGGACCTGGATCACTACACTTTTCAGGTATACCTCCCATTAAAGCAAATATAGAACTACCTAAAGGAATAGTTTCTAATTCATTAATTTTGTCTTTATGTATGCATAAATCTTTTAGAAACTTTGCGTATTTAGGTACCTGCTGAATAACATCAAAAAGGGAAACAGTTACCTCAAATTTTGGGATCAAGTTCCATCTGCTTCCTGGGCTTCCTTGCAACTTGTGGAAATGGAATAGGGGGGCATTTTCTGCAGGGTCTGCCTCCTTGGGTGCTACTTTCTATGGTTGAGCCTCTATTTCTTCACCCATGTCTTGTATCGCCTCTTCCTCTTCAGCATCCTCTACTTCTACCACCTCTTCAGCTGAGGCGTGTTCTGATGGGATTGGCTCCTCCTGCTTCCTCTCTGGCAGTGTGGTTCCGGACCTTAGGGTGATGGCATTGATGCCACCCTTTGGATTGGGCAATGGTTGAGAAGGAATTCCACTGGCGCTTGCATGTTAAGTGTTTGAAGTGTTGGGTGATGCCAGCTGAGAGATGAGAGCTTGTATAGCGAATGCTAGGCCATTAAGTGAACTTTCCATGTTCCTTTGTCCTTGTGCAATGGATTGAAGAGCCTCGTCACTCGGAGAGGAATTAGATTGAGTGATCTGCGGAACTTGTTGTTGGTTGTGCTGTGGTTCTTAGGACTGCCTCAGGTGAGGTGCTCTGTAAGGCTGGTTCTGGTTCTGCTGCCTGTTGTTGTTATTATTCTACCTCTGATATCCTTGATTGTCTTTGCCTCCTCTGTTATTGTTGTCCCACTAATTCTGGTTTGAATTATCTCTCCAACCTTGGTTAGAACTATCCTGCCATCCATGGTTGTAACTGCCACCTTGATTGTACCCTTGGTTGGGGCGGTCATAGAAGTTATGAGTGGCTGCCATAGTGTTGTCTTCCTGCTGGAGCTGCGGACATTCATCAGTATAATGGCTGTAATCAGCACAGATCCCACACACTCTCTGTGGGACTAACTGTTGGCTTTGCTGTGCTTGTTGTTGACTCAACTGCATCTGCTTCAGTAAGTTGGTCATTTCACATATACTCTGAGTCAGAGCAGTAGTTTCTTTGCTAGAAGATACCTCTGCAACAGCCTTTGACCGGCCTTGTTTCTGCCTGTGATTCCTTGTAGACTCAGCCAAGTCGCTGATCAATTGCCATACCTCATCAGTGGTCTTGTACTTTTTTATAGACCCATTGCTAGCACTTTCCAATGTGGTCTTATCTTGGGGCCTCATGCCCTGTGTGACGTAGCCGAGCAACACTATCTTGTTAATCATATGGTGGGGACATGCTTCTAGAAGGTTGTTGAAGCGCTCCCAGTATTCATAGAGAGTCTCGGATTCGTCCTGAACAATCATGGAAATGTCCTTCCTCAGTTTATCAGTAGCTTCAGCTGGAAAGAATTTTTCCAAAAATTCTCTTCTAAGCGTATCCCAGTCAAAAACAGTTGTTGTGGGTTGAGTGTAGTACCACTCTCTCACCTTTCCCTCAAGAGAGAATGGAAAAGCTTTTAACAAAATAGAAGTTTCATCTGCACCATCGTGCCTGAAAGTAGAACAGGCTGCTTGGAAATTTCTAAGGTGCTTGATAGGCTCTTGAGCAGGTAAGCCATGAAACTTAGGCATCAAGTTTAGCAGTGCAGTCTTTATTTCAAAGTCTATAGCCACTGCTGGGTGATGCGCTTGAAACGGTTGCATTGTGAAGTCAGGGGCTCCAGCCTCCTGGATAGTAACTCTCCTAGGTTCTGCCATATCACCTGCACGTAAATCAACCGAATCAGTAGAAAGGGAGCTTGTTTCTTCCTCAAGTGACGTCTTAGATTCACCCTCGGAGAGGACTAACCGACGCCGAGCTTGCCTTATACGTGAAATAGTTCTTTCAATCTCAGGATCAAATACTGGCAAGCTTGGATCAGAAAGTGAACGCGTCATTTAACGAAAGAAATAGGTAGATCATAGTAGCAAAATAAAATAAAATACAAATAAATAAATTTCAATCAATAACTTAGCACTCTATTGCAACTCCCCGGTAACGGCGCCAAAAATTAACGTGGCAGAAATTGGCAAGTTAAGAATTTATTATAAGAGATACGTTGCAAGTACAGCTCTTAACCAGCCGAAAATTCAGTTATCAATTTAGAAGGGGTTGTCACAAAATTAAAATTAAAATACTGGGAGTATGAATCCCAGGTCATCTCCCAACGAGTTGCAGAAAGGTGTGCTATTTCATTAATTAGATGTTTTCTAAAATGGTTTGAGTTGATAAACAGGGAATTAAATCAAAGAAATTATGTAATTTAAATAAAAACCTTGACTGGGAGTAGATTAGTTGGAAGCCCTATCCTTGATGGAGTTCTCTCAAGATTTAAATGATAATTGAAGGTTGTTCTGTTTAGTTATCCTTTACTAGGTAGAGGAAAGTCAAGCAAGTTGGAAGGCAATTTCTATTCACAAGTCCTAATCTTCTCCCTTGGGAAGGACTAGTGTCAGTGACTAGAGGGCGATCCAACAATAAACCCAATTACAATTTTTCTCTTGAGTAATCCAACTCAAGGTTCTCCTTTCAATCATCTCCCAATCAAGTTATGGAACTACTCGCTCATTATGAATGTAAATTTCACAAAAATAAGGAAGAGAAATACTGAAAGACATGATAAATAATAATCAAAAGGATCAATTAAAAATAAAAATAGCTCTTGTATAAATAAATTCTAGAAATAATCCAAGAGTAACTCTGAGTAAATAAAGGACATGAAAGAGTAAGTGACAAATAAGGAAACAAACTAGAATGATGAAGTCTTGACGGAGGTAATAACTCTTCTCAATATCCCAATCCAAAAAGTAATAAAATCAAAATCCTAAGAACTATGAATGCGTAGAAAGAAAACCTAGAGGAGGAGTAAATTCAGATCTAAAACTAAAACTATGCGGAATGAATGTTGTGTTTGGTCTCTGCATGCTCCCCGGCTCTAATCTGCTTTTCTGGGCCGAAAACTGGGTCAAAACAGGGCCCAAAATCGCCCCCAGCGAATTCTGCAGATTCTGCAGATCGCGCATGTCATGCGATCGCGTTATTTAGGCGTTTGCGTCATCCAGTATTTTGCCTTGCCACGCGTGCGCGTCGTCCATGCCTTCGCGTCACTTGTGCAGTTTCCAATCCGCGCGGTCGCGTGAGCCATGCGTCCGCGTCACTGCAATTTCCTCTATGTCGCGCGGTCGCGTGAGCCATGCGTCCGCGTCACTTCTCGCTGGTCATCTCCTCAATTTCTTGTGTTCTTTCCATTTTTGCAAGCTTCCTTTCTAATCTCCAGGTCATTCATGCCCTATAAAGCCTAAAACACTTAACACACAGATCACGACATCGAATGGAATAAAGGAGAATTAAAAATACAAAATTAAAAGTCTCTAGGAAGCAAGTTTTCAACCATAAAGTATTTTTAGGAAGGAATTATAAATGCATGCTAATCATATGAATAAGTGGGTAAAGATTTGATAAAACCGCACAATTAAGCACAATATAAACCATAAAATAGTGGTTTATCAAGAAGTCATAGCAATTTTTGTAAGATAAAACTTTCTATCAAATTCATATATATATATATATATATATAAGGACTCATAATTATTCCTATCAACCATTTCACTAGTAGCCAATTCCTGTCCATTTGATCACATTAACAAATTAGTATATATGGCAAGAAAATTATTACGATGCTATATAAAATAAGCCTAACCCATTCAACAGATAAATGCACAAAAAATGAAAGGAGTTTTACTCCATTGGATTTATTGGATGCAGCATTGTTGTTGTTCAAGTTGCCAAGTAGTGCCTGCCGCTTAATTTTGCTCAACATCTTCTTCCAAGGTGAACCCATTCAACAGATAATTCTATTTACGGTATCAATAATGTGTACAAGGTGAACTCAAAAACATTGATTCTCCCTGACCTATCCTAATCTCTAACCAATCTAACGGAACTAAACTAAGATTTTCACCACATTGCACTCTAATTTCTGGCCTACCATTGTTTTGATTAGCTCTTCAGTATTAGGAATCCTTTTTACAAAATAATGCACACCACAAACCTCTTCTAGCAGTTACCCTACCACCAAAAATCCATCCAATATGAAACAGCAAACCATGTTCACAGTAACACTACCTGAAATAACAATGCAATCACAAATTTAGCCATCATTCCATATGCAAAAAATTGAAGCATTGCATTCTCTTGTTCCTGTTGACCAAGCGAGGATCATCATTCTTTGGCAATACCCTTGGAATAGGTTCTGCAGGAGGAGTGTCTGAGTCCTAAATAACAGCATATATCAATAGCATTAGAAATATAAAATTCTGAAGCAACACTCATTCGTCACGATAAAAACAAATCTGCTGAGAATTACTATGTTGGAATTTCTGTCTCTCTTAGACCACCCAGTATGGTGTTGAGAATTAGATTGACTAGTAGCACTGGTCCCATTAGTGTTAACACTCTTCGGTGCATGAGCAGGATCATCCTGAATCAACTCTTCCTCCTCCTCTATCTTTATCAATTAATAAGCCAGAATCAACTTAAATTATATCTTATGCTTCCTCCTATGATCTATTCTAATCCTCTAATGTGCAAAAAGAACTAAATTACATGAAAATGAGAAGATTATAATGTTATTTCCCTGACAACAGCAGAAGAAAGTCGGTGTTTAGTAGAAGGTTGACCTTCTGGTTCATTCCTGCCTCCTTGTATGTCAAATTATATTCTTTAACCAAATCCCTAAAATCAGATTACAAGAAAGATAATATTTTCTGCTCTAGAAAAGAAGGGGTAGGGGGAGTGAGACTGACATGGGGAGGAAAGGGTTGTCAGCGAGGAGCTGAGAAGGACCCCTTCGAAGGCCTTGAGGATCATGAAGCCACTCCGTAATTTGAAAAAATTGAATAAAAAAGAAATAGAATCGATGAATGAATTGGAGAGAGTGGAAGTAGAGTGGTGTGGTAATTGGCGAGAGAGTAATTAATGACCTCGCGCTGTTGGCAGAGAAACTCATCGATCTCATTGCGGAGCTGCTCCTTTGACTTCTCCACCACAGTGCCTGCGTCGACGGTTGCCCCATGTCCTCCATTGCCTCTCGTCTAGTGTACCTGAACTTGGCCAGGGCCCGATCTACACCTCTACTTTAGCGGCGTTCTACCACTCCCTCTGCTCCGTCGTGCAGTATCGTCTGCTACTTAGATGTCCAACCCAGACTTCGCCGTCATCCCAACCCAATGTAACCCTACATTTAAATTTGCCACATATGTTAATGAAAGTTTTTTTGTGAACTTTTTATTATTTGTGAACCAACCCCTATATTTTTTATTAATTTCATTTATTACCTGATCCATCAAGGACCATAAGATACTTTCCCACCGAAAAAAGC
This sequence comes from Arachis ipaensis, assembly GCF_000816755.2. NCBI lineage: Eukaryota > Viridiplantae > Streptophyta > Magnoliopsida > Fabales > Fabaceae > Arachis > Arachis ipaensis. The sequence continues at coordinate 21,864,598 of NC_029785.2, forward strand.
TCCTGCTAACATATATCCACTGTATATAAGTACAAAGATTTGAAAAATTTTTAAGTTCTTATTTTAGAGCAAAAAGTATCAAAGCACGATTTAACTTTCTCTTTTCATGTGATGCCTATATTTTTATGTTGCGGACCAAAATCTTGCAGCTCTATTTATACCATATATATTTTTATGTTTGATTTGAATGCAGCTTTTTGACAAGTTTAATTAAAAAAATGAGAATTTTATCGTTAAAATTTAATAATTTTATATCATGTGGATTCTTTTTTGAGATTCTATTTTGTTAATTTCCAGGAATACTTTAAAAAAATAAAAACTTTTAGAGATTAAATTTTGGTTCGGTTTTTTATATATTTTTTAAATAGTTATTCAAATATTCTTACAAAATTATGAATTAAATGCATAAACACTTTGCTAAATACAAAAAACAGAAATACTTTTGTCAATATATTAAAAAATTAAAGACAATTTTAGTAATTTACTCCATAATCAATGTTTCCTTTGTTAAACTATTTCAAGACAATTTTCTCTATTTACTCCACATCTTTAAAGGAATGAAAGTGATTTATGCAATGCTTTTAAGCGGCAAATTAAAGGTTCTAAGCAATTACCAAACATGATCCCCAACCATATTCCACATGTATGTGAAAAAGACTCTCAAAAAACTTTATTTGGGGTACCATATTTGATTTGTTTTGCAATCTTATTATTATAAAATTATCACATCATACATGACATAAATTCCAAACATTGTCAATCTTTTTCATATTCAACTTCCTCCCCTACCAAAATAAAAAGATTAAAAAAAAACGGAAAGTCAAGAAAAAAACGATGAAGAACACAAAGCCAAACTCAAACCAAAAGAAAGGGTGTGTGTATTTTCTACTTTTAGTAGTTTTGTTAAAAAGATAAAAATATGCTTTTAGAAGTTTTTCCTTCGTAAACTTTTAGAAACAAAAATTCTAAAAATAAAAACAAAAAACCAAACACGTCATTAGTTTTAATAATAATAATAATAATAATAATAATAATAATAATATAATTG
>NC_029785.2:21867931-21883525 GCF_000816755.2 Arachis ipaensis
TATTTTTCATTAACAAATTTGGAGAATAATTATAATAGTGACTTAATCATTAGAAAGCAATTTTGATTTTACTTTATTCTCTTTAGTTCTGTGGTTTGTGAATTTTTTATCTATCTCTTCCTAACGTTTTTAATTTTTTTAATTTGATTTATGATTTATTAACAGCGATTAGTTACGAGTTTTTAAGTATTCACTACCAAGAATACGGGCTTTAGCCATAGAAAAAATCGTGGCTAAAATCAAGAAAAATTATGGCGATGGCACATTAACAACGAATGGATATCTGTAGCTAACAAGGGCGATGCATTTTCATTTAGCCACAGTTTTCGGCCTGTTAGCCATATTTTTGTGACTCGTAAGACATTTAAATAGCCACGGTTTTCACATCATTATTCACACTCTAAACCGTGACTAAATAACAACAATGTAACCAAAAAATATAATTTTGTCACAATTTTTTTCGTGACTAATATTAGCAGGCTGGATTTTTTTGCCACATTTTTTCTATGGCTAAACATTGCTGGGTTATTTAGCCATGGTTTTTTCTATGGCAAAATAAAAACATGTACAAAAAATATTTGATAGGTCTGATTTTTTTCCACGCTTTTTTCTGTAGCTAATATTGATGGACTATTTAGCAACACATAAATCCGTAGCCAAAATTATTTTTTTATTAAAAAATGCTCTCGGCCATAATTACCAATTAAATATTTTTTTTAAATTGTTATTCTATATATTTATTTCTATATATATATATACTAACATGTTAAAAATATTTTATAATAATAAATACCATCAAAACAACAATAATAAATATTAAAACAAAATAAAATTAGCAAACTAAGTAATAGTGGTAAAGAGTTTGTATTGTTCATATAAATAGTTAAAAAATAAAATAAACCAAGTTTTATAATTCTATATGACAAAAACTAAAATTATTTCTATTAACAGTGTAAACTAGATATAAATTAAGATTAAAATAACAAGACAAGAGGTGCATCAATCCGATTGAGTGTGTGGCACATGATAAGAGAAGGTAGGTACTTTATCACTGTATGTTGTAGGAATCTGTGGAGAGTTGCCACTTGATCTTTAGCTTCTTGAAGTTGCCTCTCTAAATCTGCGACATGTTGTTGTGATGCACTGCTAGAACTTCTACAATTTGCAACTCCAAAAATGCGCTTTGACTTACCAAAACCATTGGGACATGTAGCATTACTAAAACCACGTACTCGCTTACTATTCTCAGGACCACAGACTTTTCCAATCGCATCATCTGGGTGAGCCAAGACTTTTGAATGAATACCTCCAATGGCAGCACGCTCTTAATCTTGAGGCAAATGTTATGATATTTTTTCCTACAAACAAATGCCTATTGCATTGGACTAGTGTATTTTTCCCGCTTACATAACTCCCGTTTTTCTTTAGCAAAGTTGATACAATAACCTCGCTTCAACATACAGGCCTTCCTAATTTTTTCTCCTAATACAATAAATAGAATATTAAAGGTAATCACAAATTTAATTATCAACACTAATTTTATGGAAATAGTATAACAGTAATAGGCACAATAAAAAAAATTATCATTTGAGTTGCTCTTCCAGCATTGCTTTTACTTTCACCGGAATGTGAAACTATAAGCTTCTCACGATTTGGCATTTTGCAAATATTATTTCTATGATTTTCAAGAACAAGAAATTAGTAAATAAATGTTACCAGATACCCATAGCCAATATTTAATAAAAAAATACAAAAGCATAGAATAACTATTTACCTTTGTTTTAGAGTCCATATAATAATCCACAAAAGCAGTCCATTCAACAGGTGGTATGTCTAAGAGATTCGCAGTTGGAATTTCTGCCTTTCTTTTGTTAGGATAGAAGTATTGTCCTCGTAAATTATACTTATGGGCCTTTCATCTATCACCTAAGGTCCTCAGAGCCCATTTGATGCCAGCAACATAATCAAACTCAAAATTTTCTTTGAAATAAGTCATAGATGAAATCAATTATTAAATGACAGCAAATCAATAAAAATGCACATCAAAGTGAAATAAACTTACTTCAATAAATTTTCACTATTTTTTTGTGTTATCTTCTAGCATCTTATCCAATATTTTGATTGATATGGGACAAAATCTAATTTGACGAGCTACTTGACCAAGAAATCTCACAAACAAGTAGGAGCTGTTATCTTGACCTTGTCCATCTGCATCCAATTCCATCATGATTTTTTTACTTTTTTTCAAGGCCCAAACTTGAATCGCTGTCATCTTGCGAGTGATGATTTCTCCAGTAGAGGTGTCTGAATTCATGAAAGAACATCAAGTCAAACTAAACGAAAATTAAAAAAAAAAACCTAAACGGCATAGATGACAAACTTATATCTATCAAATTAATTACACACACACATCACTAATTAATCTAAATTCCATACTAATCTAATCTGAATTTCATACACATATCGGTACCAAACTAACCATAGTATTAGACAATAAAAGCACGGTGGGTTGGTTCGAAATTGTTTTTAAAATCCTAAACTTACTAATTAAACAAGTGCGGCTTTAATGAAACGGAAAGTTAGATTGTAAAGTTCAAGATTTCATTACACTAAAAGAGGTTAACAATAAAGTAAACATATATATTGCTAGTCTGTCATGCATGATTAATCAAGATAAAAATACTATTATTAAAGCAAAGTGTATAACAAGAGCCAATTCAAGGCCAATAATGCCGACCACAACCAGTTACATTTTTATCCCACATATGAATTGTTCTTGATCATGTATAGAATGTATAAAGATTACAAGCAAAAATACTATATCACAGTATCTAATAATTTCAAAATATATATAATTATACATATCAAAGAGAAGATAGGAAAAACACAAATAGGCTAGGTGCAGAGAAAATAGAGAAGGAACAAAAACTAAAGGAAACAAAAACTAAAACACAAAAATTAAAAAAGGATGAAATAAGAAACCAGCCAGCACAAGTATAACTTCTAGAAAATAAAATCAATCACTACTGGGCTTTGTCTATAAATGCACTAGAGATTGATGAAATTAAAAGGCATATACTAGAAGAACACATAAATTGGCTAAATAAATGGATCTAATTAGGCAGAAGGGCCACCTAATAAAAAACTAAAATACTCAGTTCCTATGGTGAACTAATTGGAGCAAATTAAAGGAGCATTGATTACAGGATGGTGGACTGAAAAAATAAAGTAACTAGATTTAGTCACATAATGTTATTTGGGTAAAACTAAACCAATAAATAAAAATGAAAACTGAAAAGAACAATCTAACATTGTAGGTGAAAACACAATGCTGCACAAGATAACGAACAATACATAAACAACAAAATTTACCTAACCAAGGCCATGCCCTAAAATGGTAACCATTTCAGCTAAAATCAATTTCGGGCTCCAAGGTGACATAGCCTCTTAATTTGCTTAAAAAGAGATTAAAAAAGATAGAACAATAACATATGTATTTTATTTTATCAGAGCATTTGGACAACAAAATTTGACATTAATACTATTTCCTAGTTGCTTGAAAAAATAAGTTAGAGTTTGAATAAATCTACCTTTGACCTTCATAAGTAATGGCTCATTTCATCTCTCTTGTTTTTGCATAAATAAGTAGCAATCAAAACTAAGAGTTAAAGATGAACTTCAACATAGAATTGAAACCTGACGATGAACTTTTGCTGCTCAACGAATTAGTTTATAAACTGGTTTCTCAAGGCTTATGAAACGTAATTTAAATAAGCAAAATGTATGGCTTTTTTTTTCTTTCTTCAACATCAAAATGAATTTAATTAATACTTAGTAATTAAATTAGTTATTATTCTAATTAATCATAGTTAGTAGTTCTTAAAATTAGTTAGAGTTATTCTGTTAAACATAAACATGGAAATTCCAAAAGATAATATACCCCTCTCTATCTCCTCTATCTGAAAAGTCTTCACCTTATTAACATTATTATGCATCACAACTTTATTTTCATTCGATCAAATAATAATTTTAATTTATGTTATTATTATTAATTCAATTACTTCCCTCCCCCTCTATTTAATTTCAAATCAACTTATACTCCATCTGTAAGTTAATTATAAACATGTATTTATTTTTGAATAGTGGATCATCGGAATAAAATAAATTTTGCATGTTCTTTATTATTTGTATTTCTTACCCTTTTATTCTTTACTATTTATTTATGATGGAGTTAAATTTTGATTTTAACTGGGATGTATACTTGAGAGTACAGACACAAGAGTTACAACAATTATCACCAAACTATTGGAAGAGAATTCAATGCTACGATAATGATCTATGATATATATGGAAAAATATAACTAATATAAAAAGTGATTTTGAGTCGAAAAGTAGTTTCTAAAACTAGTTTCTTTTTGTACTCTGTTTGTACTCTTTTTATAATTTTAACATTCATTCTCAATTGAATCATTCTTTTTACGTCACGAAAGTCTCTAAACTAATTCATTTTGTGGAATTTTGCACCGAAATTGCATTTGGCCAGAAAGAACACAAACAGAAAAATATGCATAGTAAAAATAGAAAGAAATAGTGAAATTGGACGTATATGATTAGGTTTCTTTGGTTACACTACAATCTAACTTTTATATCGGCAATGAACAACATAACCACATTAAGAAACTACTGTTTAATCAAGAAAGAAACTTTAGCTAGTTGATGAGAGAATTTGTGTTGATCTAGAATTTCACAAAAATGTAATCTCGTTGCAAGTATAGTCTAGACCAACAATGGATCCTCCATCAAAGTTTAAATTAAGAATTGTCACAATCCAATACAAAATAACCGGGAGTTTTAAGTCTCGGGTCGTCTTCCTTATGAGTTATAAATGAAGTGCTCAATTATTGGCTATGAGGGCATGGGGGTTTGATGACAAGAGAAGCAAGAAATGTAAATAGCAAGAAAGTAAATAAACATGCAAGGAATTAAATGAGAGCAATTAAATTCAAAGGTAATTAATCAAAGAAAAGGAAAATTCAAGTGCTAAAAACCTCTTAGCAAGGAGTGAGAGTTAAGGTTACCTATCCTAGCCATTGACCACAAACATATGATGATTATGAAGAGTTAATCCTACTTAGTCAACCCTAACATCGATGATAAGTCAAATAGGCATAATTGATCTCAATCCACAAGTCCTAGCCAACTCTATTAATGGAAGGCTTAGAGTTAGTGGAAACTAAATCAACTAACTACTCTAATATATCAATCAAGAATGGACATCAATGACTCAAGGTCACCAAAGTCCTCAATTCCAAGTCAAGAGTGAGGAAAAACTAAGCCAAGCATTTTTATCAAACACTTGGTGTACATAAAAATAAAAGTATATTAAATTACAATAAAAATAAAATCTAAAACTACCAAATGCAAGAAAATAATAATAACAACTAAAGAAAGCAATAATAACATGAAAACATAAATTTGCATTAAATGAAATTAAAGTCAACAAAAGTGTTCATAACATAAAAGTGACAAAATAAAGGAAACAACAAGAGAAATAAAGAAGATCAAGATAAAAGAGCATGAAAACATAAAGGAAACTACATTAAAACAAGAATTAAAGACTGAAATCAAAGAGAAATTAACTAAGAAAACCTAAATTCTAGAGAGAAGGGGGAGCTTCTCTCTCTAGAAAATTAAGACAAAAACATGGAAAAATCTAAAACTAATTGCTCCCCCTTGCCTCCTCTTGAATTAGGGTTGAAATAGTTTCAGAAATGAGTTGGATTAGATTTTAGAGGCCCAAAATTCGCTGCCAGCGAATTGCATTAATGAGGTCACGTGCTGGGACCTGTGCGTACGCACACTTTCTATTTTTTTCACCTGTGCGTATGCACATAAGGTTATGCACACGCACACTTGCTGACCCTCACTTGTGCGTACACACTCATACTTGTGCATGCGCACACTTGCTGAAAAGCTCCAAACTCCATTTCTTCATGGTTTCTCCACTTTTGCATGCTTTTTTTCTTCATTCCTTCGATCCAATCTTTGCCTTACAAGCCTGAAATCACTCAACAAACACATCAAGGCATCAAATGGAATTAAAATAAATAAAATTTAGCAATTAAGGTCCTAAAAAGCATGTTTTCACTTTTAAGCACAATTTATGGAGAATTTACAAAACCAAGCTATTTCGTTAAATAAGTGTAGAAAAAGTTGATAAAATCCACCCAATTAGAGCAAATAAATACCATGAAATGTGGATTTATCACTAGTTAATAATCATAGAAAGTGTAAAAATTGTAAATCATGAACCGCATCTAAAATCAGATAATTAGCATACCTTATTAATTTTTAGTGGTAGCATTGGGAAGGAGGGAGAAAAAACCAACTATCAGAAAACTAAAAAAAACTGCACCCTGATAAGGTTAGGGTTTAAACTTGAGAAAAGTATGAACTGCATAAAAATATTTCAAAAGGGTTGGAGGGAAACACCAAATTAAGTGCAGAATTTGGAAGTGGACATCGTTCGATTTCGTCATGGTGATCATTAGTTCTGTGGCAATTAAGAAAGCACATCTCAAATTGGTGACAGACAAACAAGAATGTTAGAAAATTCTGCAAAATTTAGCTACGGAGATACAAAACGTTACAATTGGTTACCACAGTCATAGAGATTTGCCATTATTTATTGTTCGTGAGTACCTTCCCGTTGGTAACTCCCGTGTTTTTGGTAGTGATTGTTATGAAAGCAGTGAAGAATGCATTTTTTTAATGATTTGCAGTATACTGACAATGCATCATTTATAGAATATTGATATTTAAAGAATATGGTATGTCTTTGTTATGAATAGAATTTAACGTGATCGGGTCTAATAAGGAAAGCATAAATTTATAAATGTATCAATCCTCATATAAACTGAACAATCACTTCCAAAATTTATTGATTATATTTTACTGGAACTATAACTATATATTATAATGTTAATTGTTTAGAAGTATTATTGCAATCCTCTTATCTATATGTTTGCTGTTGGGGAATTGCATGCAAGGAAGACAACAAATAACATCATAAATAGGCGCACCAACGATCAATTGTTGTTGATGATGTCTACAAATTAGGTTATTAACTTTTTGTAACACTCTATCACGCTGTATTATGCTTAAGTCGTAACTTAACGATGATCAACTATATTATCATATAACACCAGTAAGGGTTGATAACATATAAAAGGAAGATATATATTAAGAGAAAGTCTAGGAGGCCAGCACTTTTATTAAAATTTGGCCAACACTTAACTAGCAAAAGAAAAGTGAGTAATCTCACACCAGGCCTCCTAGCACTCCTCATATATTAATGAGCATGTAAATTACGTTTCACAATATCATTTTTCTTTTTCATAAATCGTACACATCTTCCAACATTTCAAATATGCAGAGAAAACAAATTCTAATATACATAATTATAAGATTACAAGTAAGAGAAAGCATACATCAAAATATAAAACAAGTTTTTAAAGAAAAGTACATAAACATATATATTAAACAACCCCAAGTCTCAACTCACAAAGGGGCTACCAAGATCGGTACTCAGGCAATCTAATCTTGACTCTCCAATACCTTCTCTTCTAAAATTAAGCATCCAAGAAAAGATTTGTTATTAGTCATTGATAAATTCATATTTTATGATGACTTTTAAGTTAAAAAGAGTGAAATTTATCAACTTATACTTATACTTTGAAAATACATACATTTGTGAATTCTCTCATAATTATGTTTAATTGTTAAAAATATACTTTTTATGATTTAAATTGTCAATTTAATTTTATTTTTATTACATTTGATGTCTTGATGTATTTGTTTGTGTGAGCTAAGGTTTAGAAGGCAAGGATGACTTGAAAAAATGGAAGAAAAACATACAAAAGTGGAGAATTATAAATAAATGAAGGATTTGCAAAACTATCAATCCTGATCTTTTCGAACTAAATTGATCATAATTTGAGCTATAGAGATCCAAATGAGGCGATTCCAATGCCATTAGAAAGCTATCATCTGGGGCTTCGAAATGATATACATATGTCTATAGTGGACGTTGAGTTTGAGCATGCGTACGCACACACTTGTGCGTACACACAAGTCTGGTTGCGTGCCTCATTTAAAATGGCACATGACCCGCGATTTCTAGTCCATTTTGGGTCCAATCCAACTCATTTCTGATGCTATTGAACCAAGGATTGAAGGGAGATGAACCAAGTAGTCATAGTTGAGTTTTTTTTATCATGTTTTAGGCTAATTCTAGAGAGAAAAACTCTAACTTCTCTTTAGAATTTTAGGGTTTTAGCTTAGCTTTTTCTTTAATTTTAGATTTTGATATTGTTTTAGTTTAGTTTTCTTTATATTTTCTTGTTCTAGCATCTTAAGTTACTTAGTTTTTCTTTTTAGTTTCTCTATTTTTGTTATTTTTAGTTTATAAATACTTGTTGAATTTATAATTTCCTTTTAATGCAATTAATATTTTCATGTTTATTGATGATTAATTGAGTTGTTATTGTTGTTTTTTTGAATTTGGTAGTCATAGATTTTATTCATTCATGAAAATTTATGATGCTTTGTTTATATACCTTCTAAGTGTTTGATGAAATGTCTCATCTAGTTATAGAGTAAAATTTTGTATTTTTGCCTTAAAATTGAGGACTTAGGTGACCTTCAGTCATTGATGTCCAACATTGATTGGTGATTGAGAGTTGTTAGTTGATTTTGTTTCCATTAACGCTAGTCTTTCACTAAGCCTAATTAGTGAGTTAGTTAGGATTTGTGGATTAAGATCAATTATGCCTACTTGAATTTTCTCAATGTTTAAGGGTTGACTAAGTGGGATTAACTTTTCATAATTGCTATGTTTGTGGTCAATAACAACGATAATCAACCTTGACTCTCAATCCTTGCCAAGATCTTTTTAACATTTGAATTATCTTTTCCTTCACTAGATAATTTCTTTAATTACTTTCTTGTCATTTAAATTTTTGCCAATTGCTATTAAAGCCCGATCTCTTATAGCCAATGATGTGCACACCCAATTGCAATTCTGTGGGAGAACGACCCAGTATTTGAAACTTTCGGTTATTTGATTTGAATTGTGATAATCTTACCAAACTTTGATAGGGTTATTTGCTGGTTTAGGACTATACTTATAACGAATTCGAGTTTTAACTTGTGAATTTCTAAACCGGTGTCTAGCCCTTATCAGCCATCGTAAAACACAAAAAGTCTAGCTCTATTTCCTTCTATGAACCCGTCCATCAATGGGACATACCACGATCCGCATCTAGAAAAATAGAGGAAACAACAACGAGTGAGAATCTAAGTTTTCAGTAGGATTTCAAAATCAAATTACAACTACATAATGAAATATGACCCTAAGCATCTTATTTTTCATTCCCCTTGGTCCACTCATCCTTGTAACAATCTAACAAACACATCCAAGAAATACACGTTCAAGTCATTCATCACAACACACAATTCAATTAGTCAAAATCAATCACATACAACACAGCACACCCAAACATAATCAGATACATATGACGTATACTTGTCCTTCTGATTATGAGCTCACTTATTGATTAAAATGTCAGAACCGGACACATGCAATAACTAGTCTGAACTTAGTCTCTCTATCATGCATTCCTTTAAAAAACATAACACAGAATTAGAAATCTGCCATAAAAGAGAGGTGCACTGTCATATTCTCAATAGAGATAGCGTTATCCAAAGATTTCGTGCCCAGTCACCTTTATAATCAGAGAGAGAGTGGAAGTATCCTACATTTCTCACCCAATGTCGATAGCAAATATGGAGGAATCCTGCATCTCTCACATAGCATCAACAACAAAAAATGTGGAGGAATCTTTCATCTCACACATATCTCCAATTTCAAATGCAAATGAATACTTCATCTCATGCATATATCAACATAAGCATGCAAGCGGGACAAAACTCATGCTCTTACCACATAAACCGTCATCAATATAATCATATTCGTTATTATCATAACCATATTAAAGAAATTATTCATAATAAATTCATAAAATGCATCCCAATAAATTTTAAAATTCTTAGAGTGATTCTTAGACTCAAGACAAAGGTTATAGAAGGGTACAAATTTGACAAAAAAACTTAGAATAATAAAAACAAAAATATCAAATAAACTTAAAATATTGAGTTCTTATAGCATATGTAGTGTTATCGTGCTGCTAAGACCATCTCAAGTAGGGAACTCATCCTAGTTCCTATTTATGCCCCACCTGTCATAAAAAGTAACTCCACATTAGCTTTTGCGTCATAAATAGTAAATAGGAACTCAAAGTATCTCTCTCTTCTCCATTAGGAGGACTTTAGTCACTGTTGTGGTCCCACTTAATTAATTAATTAAAATACTTAAAAGTAATGTAACTAATTTTTTTCAATTATATAAATTAAATTTATAAATTTAAAAATAATTCATTATTAAAAGATATTAATAGTAAATAAATTCATATATAACAATAATACACAATACATAATTTGGGATTACACTAATTTATAAAATTACTTAATACAAAAAAAAACATAATTAAGCTCTATAGTTGACGACAAGCATTGTGAAATTGCCATATGTGTTCAATCAAGTCCTCTTTCAATTGTCTATGCTGCTGCCTGTTTCGAAGTTGGGCATTTCTTTGGAGAAATTGATGGTATGGTGCAAAATCTTCTTCTCCCAACTGAGGTTGTGATAAGCCATTTTTGACATCATCATACTCTAAGCCTTGAGTAAAATTTCCTGCATAAATGTCTCTTTCATCCTCAATAATCATATTATGCAATATAATACAAGCTCTCATTATGTTGGCAAGCTTCTTCTTTTTCCAAAAGCGAGCTGGACCACGTATAATGCAAAGCGTGTTTACAACACTCCGAATGCTCGCTCCACATCTTTTCTTTGCCCTTCTTAGTATTGTGCAAATAACTTGCGTTTCTCCCCTTATGGCTTTGAGATTGATTTGACAAATGTGGCCCATTCAGGATAAATACCATCTGCTAAATAGTATCCCATAGTATAATTATTACCATTAATAGTATAATTTACCTCTGGAGCACGGTCATTTAGAATATCATCGAACACTGGAGAACGATCTAACACGTTGATATCGTTATTTGAATCAGAAACTCCAAAGAACGCATGCCATATCCAAAAGTCTGAAGATGCTACAACCTCAAGTACTATGGTTGCAACCCTACGATAACCACTCATGTACATACCTTTCCACGCCTTTGGACAATTTTTCCATTGCCAATGCATGCAGTCAATGCTACCCAACATGCCAGGAAAGCCATGACCCTCCGTCATTTGTAGCAGGTGTCGTACGTCATTTGGATTTGGTTTTCGCAAGTATTTATCCTCGAACACCAAAATGACAGCTTCAAAAAAGTTTTCCAAGCATTCAATTGTAGTGCTCTCGCTTATGCGCACATAATCATCAACAGCATCAGCTGCTACGCCGTATGCTAACATCCGTATCGCAGTGGTACATTTTTTGAGTGGTGACAAGCCTCTTCTTCCAGTTGCATCAACCCTCTGTTGAAAATACGGATAGACGTTTGAGAGAGCGTCTACTATCCAAAGGAACACATGTCTTCTTATTCAAAATCTCCGTCGAAAAATGTCAGCATTATACACCGGTTCATCTGCAAAGTAATCTTGGAAAAGGCGATCATGTCCTTCTCGATCTCTGTTGATCCATCTACGAGGAGTTGGGATAGAGCTTCTATCAATATCTTCTTCTTCTGAATCTTCGAGTAAACACTCATCGATCCAATTATCTATGAGTGTGTTATCTTGCCGTCTTCTTTTGCCATACAAAGCCTCATTAAACATATCATCAAAATTTATAGCCATATCTAGAAATGTAATTTTTGGTTCTCTTTCGAGGTGAGAAACAAGAGTTGAAGTGGAGTTGCAAAGTCATTGATAGTTGATATTTATAAGTGTGTCTGCAATAAGTACCTACTCCTCAACGGCTAGTTTAACAACGGCTACTTAACGACTAGTTTTGCAACGGCTACTTAACGGCTAGTTTTGCAATGGTCACTTTCATGAACAATAACGGCACAATAATATTGACTAATTTAAAAAATTACATCAGAAATAAATAAAATAAACTACATCACATACCAGTAATACGCAATAAAAATAAGAACATACTACATAACTCTACGAATACAAGGAACCATTAAGTAAACCACTTGGTGATTATTTTCTCACATGCAATCTCATGAAGAGCTCGTCGTTTTTCATTCATTGTAGACGTGTCAGCATTAAGTATTTGCATATCCATTTTCCTTTCTTTTGCATTTATCTCCATTTCTTTAATATATCTCTGAGTTTGTAATTCTTGTTCTTTCATTGCCGCTTGATCTTGTAATTCTTGTTCTTTCATTGCCGCTTGAATTTGTAACTCCTTCTCTTTGATTGCCATAATCTTTGCTCTATGTTCCCTTTCCTCTTCTCTTTCTTTTTCCCTATCCATTACTTCCTTTTCTCTAACATTCTTAATATCTTCTATGAGAGATAATTTTTTAACAACCGATGATTTCTTTTCGCTAAAATCTTCAGATATTTGTGCTTTTCTCTTACCTTTTCGCTTGCTCTTCTTTGATCCTTATGGGCGAACGGGAGAGTCCACACTGGGTTCGTCAGCCAATGGTGTTTCTGGGTTTGATGAGGATGAGTATGCTCCAGTTGCACTAACCTTGGTTCTCTTTGAGCCGCCACTCTGTGTAGGTAGTTGGCTTCTCCATTTTTGCTCCAACCGAAGCATGTTCCAATGCCTCTCAAAAGTAAATTTTTGACCATAATTTGTGGAATAAAGTTTATAGGCCAACTCCTTTATATCATCAGCGTTCGATCCACTCCTAATGTTTCCACATCCTTGTTGATTTTATACCATCGTTTCTTACATGCAACTACTCCCTTGTCATGTCGGAGCAAAATTCTATACAGTAGCTATGAATTCGACTCTAAAATATTTTCCCCTTTTGATCGGTACCAACTATAGGGTCAGTTGAAACATTTAACCATGCACTGATCAGCATCTCATCCTCTTTCCAATGCCCGTGTTGAATACTATCTTGCCTCTGATATTTAACATCATCATCATTGAGGTCGATAGCATCTAATCCACGAGGGTTGGCAAAATCTGAATATTACGAATTTGGACTAGATTGTATAGGAGTCTGAGAGGACGGGTTAGAAGAGCCACCAACACCAGATGAGTTATGTCTTGATGCACTGAATTGAGTTGGAAATGGCAAAGAAGTTGGAGTAATATTTCCGATAGAGAGGGTTAAATATGGATGAAAATAGAAAATGTGGTGTTTGTGAATTTTGATTTTGCGGTTGGAATATAGGAAATTGATTATATAAGGAGCTTGAAAATTGAAATTAGAAAGATTTTGTGGATTTGGATTTTGAAATGTATTCGATAGTGTGAAGTTTTGATTTGGAACTTGAGAGTTTGAGGTTTGAGATTGTTGGGTATTTGGAATTTGAGAAAAGTTTTGTAAGTAATTGAAGAAAGAGTTGAGTTGGTTTGGATCCATTTTTCGAACAAAAAATAATATTAGCAGAACTTTGATTTCGTAAACTTGGAAAAAGATGAAGAAGAATAGTAGAAAGTGTGAGAATAGAAATATATCTAAGTAGTATATATAGAGTAACAAAATATTAATTTATTAATAATAACGGTAACATAATAACGACTAGTTTCCAACGGCTATAACTATTTAATTAATTAATATTTTATATAATTATTTATTTTTTAAATAACTTGTCAAATGGCAAGTGTTGATGGATAACATCCTCCTTCTCAAAATTAATGTAAAAATTCACCTTCTTCTCACTCCAACGCATAAATTTTTCTTTTCCTCTCACACAACAGTAATTGGGCTCCAATTTTTCTCCTGTTGGAGATGCTCTAATATACTCTGCAAAATTCAATTTTTGACCTCCAAACTTCTAAAAGGTATAACTTTCTTTGTAAAAATTTATTTAGTTTTGTACTTTAAAGGAAATAAAATAGACATCCTAAATTTTACGACCATATAGACCTTGCAAAATTTCAAGTCTTGTGAGTATAGCCCACCAAAATTTACCAAAATTCTAAAAAATCCTAAGACTTTTCGCCAAACAAACCAAATTCAAACCTTCAACGCTCAATTTGCCAAACCAATTCATACCACTCAATCTCAATCTAAAATTTAACAAATCAATATTTTAAACTCATGCAAACCTTGAGAAGCCAACAATACTCAACTCATACACCCGATCAACACACATCATTTTATACCCAAATTCAATAAAATCATGGTTTTCTCTACTATTTCACCCTAAAGGAATCTAATTTTCCTTCTCTTGAAACTAAAATTTTAAGATATCCTACAAACTCAAAATTTTATACAAAACAACCAATTTCAAACACAAAAATAGGTATTCATATTTATCCAATACAATTTCATATTAACATTTTTATTTATACAAATCAAACAGATATTCAATTAATACCAACATCAAACTAACAAAAAAAAGTTGCTATAAATTATAAGGTCTCTAACATAGAATTTTCAAAAATATTATATAAAAATATCTAAAATCAAAACCCCTATCTTAAACCGTGATACTACTAGCATTATATTATTGTTGGGCTCCCAAACCATAGTGCTGAATCAATTTCAAATCAATCTATTTTATCAATTTTACTATATTCTCAGTTAGTTTTTTTTTTTTGATAAATTAAATTGTTTTCTAAACTTTAACAAGTTGAATATAGTGAAGTGTGACCATAGTTATAATAGAGATTAGATAATAGATATAGACCCCATTACAGAGAAACTAAACTAAATCTTATTTTTGGAGTTTTGTGGGGCCATCCGAATGGCGGTAGGGCCAAACACAGCGGCTTGCCCTTGCTGGGCATATTTTGATGGGGACTCCTATTATTAATTTGATTATTATTAACGTTTTTTCTTTGTGTCCAAAAAATTCTTCTTCTTCAAAAATTACTTATTTTTGCTCACTTTTCTCATCCTTTCTTCGTTTAATTTTATTTAAAAAAATATCAAATGATTAACCATGACTTATGACTACGCAGAGTTTTTCTTTTAATTTATTTATTTCATGATTGACAACCAAATATTTCGTAATTCGAAGTTGTTGAAAGTGCTTGCAAGCTATATAGGATATGAAATCCTTGCCAGCATGCAGTTTATGGCCGACACATCGAGGAGAAGTTTGGCATAAGATAAGCTTTGACGAGTTCAACGTTATTTTGTTACTTATTTATTTATTCATTCTATATAAGACTTAATTAAAGACAACATATTCAATTTAAGGACTACATCTTAGTCTAAATTGTTTGCTTCGTACAATACATTTGTCCTGTTACAAGCTCTTCAACAATAAAGAGAGGGGTAATAAGTTCATTATTCCCTTAGTCGTAACTTAATAAGTCTTGAGTTGAGTCTAAAAATGGAAAATACATGTTTTTGTTAATTAGAGTAATTTTT
>NC_029785.2:21883537-21885896 GCF_000816755.2 Arachis ipaensis
AGTTGAATTAGTCGAAGAATGTCACGACCTAAAAAATGTGTGTTTTATTCTTCGAAAAAGAATATTAGGTGAGTAAACTTAACCGTCAAAAAATAATTAGCCTTTTGGTTATGTGAAAAATTAACTTTTTTTTCTATAATTAGTTTTTTAGTTATGTGAAGAATTAACTTTTTTTTCTATCAATAATAGCAACATACATTTTTTTTCCCTTTTTTTTTCTGTTTATAATAATAATCCCATATTTTTTCTTAATCTTTTATCTTTGTAATCAAATTAATCAAATGTCTGCTAATAAAACTAAACATCAATGAACAAATAAATGAATCAATTTAATAAAATAAAGAAAACAATAATACGACATGTAGATTGATAAAAGGGTTTGTGATAGTCTTATAAATCTTTAAAGATTGAAAAGCAAATATCAAGAATTCTTTTATGATGAATTACCAAGTACGTCTCCGAAAAATAATTTATTGTTCTTGACAAAAGAATCACTACAAAAAATGCTAAATTACGGGGTTTTCAGATTTGCAATGGTTTTTAACCCTTACAAAATGTGTTATGGCAATTTGATTAAGTAATATTATATAGTTAGGTGTCCTATAATTTAATTACGAGATTTCTTTTGTTAAATCGACTGACGCCATTTCAAAAAAAATTGTGGTAATTTGCTTTTTTTTTTACAATTTTTTTGAACGTTGCGTACAATACTGATTTGTGGCAGTTTATACTGAAGTTGTAGAGGTTTTAAATTTCTGTGAATTACATATTTTGAAAACAATTTTTTTTTGTAAGTTGTAAATTGCCCGCAATTTGAAATGTAATGTGATGACACATTATCTTAAGTAATTTTTAGAATTTTTTTATTTATTTTCTTAGATTTTTAATTAAATTTTTTATGATTTCTAATAGAATTTAATAAATAATCAAATATTTAGAGTTATGATAATGTTTTTATATTTTCAAGAGTTTTGGACTTAAAAAGTAGAAAGAATCAATGCTTTTTTACAAAGAAAGTATAAAGGAAATAGAAGCATGGTCCTAGAAGTGTGGCCCAAGGAACTAAAACCACACAAGTAAATGGCGCACACAAGGCCCATGCCGGGAGGCCTCCTTCCCAGCCCTGACTTCTTCATACTCAAGCGGTCGTAATTTGAGCTATAGAGATCCAAATGAGACAGTTCCAGTTGCATTAGAAAGCTAACGTCCAGAGTTTCAGAATGATATACATATACTTGTAGTGGATGTTTAGTTTCAGTCACATACTACCATTATCATCTTTGGGACACGAAAAATAGCACTCCAGACAACTTAAAATGCAAGTCTGGCGTATTCCAACTCTCAAGATGCAACAATTAAGGCCCAAACTTAATTATCTACATCATCAAAAGCCTCAATCACATTTAGAAGAGTTGAAAATCTAGAAGATTAGTTATTAATTCTCTTTAGAAGCATTAGAGATTTGGTTGTTAGGATTTGATTTGAATAATCATTTTTAAATTTGAATTAAAATCAATAAATTACCTTTCTCTCCGGAAGATAAGTAGTTATCTTATCTCTCCTAAAGATAAGATTTAATTTACTTTTCAATTTGAATTCTAGAATTTAGGCTATAAATAAGTGAGCATAGCTCACAGAGTAGATCATGAAGTCCTCAAACTACTTCTCTTCTTGTTTTTCTTACTTCCTCATGAGTAACATTCTCTGTCAAAGGGTTAGAAGTTCTGTTTATGTCTTTCATGGATAATTAATCTACATTTATTTTATTTTATTTCGAAGTCTTGTATTGATCTATCTTATGATTGAGTTATTTGTTCTTCATTTGAATTAGTGAATTGTAAGGTAAGCTCATTCTTTTCAAATTCTTTCATTATAATTGAAAATTTTGATATTTGAATCAAAACTTGAAAACTCTTTCACATGACTATTTGAATTCGATTAGGAATATTGGTTCAATTAGTGTGCGATACATACATGATTTTCAATCACTCCAATTTTAAATAAGTGATATATAATTTAAATTAGAATAACTTTTGAAAATTTTTTTTTTTTAGATTTAATTGGATAGAACTAATTTAAATACGTGACATATAATTCAACCTAAGCATTACTTTTAAATATTATTTGAATCTAAAATCAGTTTCTGTACTTAAAATCAGTTAGCAACAACGACACAAACACGGTCAAGGAAAGATTGCAAGAAAGAACGGCAATCAAGGAAGAATAGCAATCAAGGAAGAACGAGCAGTTAACTTTTCATGAGAGTGAGAGCAGAAAAGAATAAGGCAATAGGGAAAAAGGATTCGAGAGAAGAGGATTTTGTGTGTTCCAATTTTTTTTTTTTTTTTGGAAGGAATTG
>NC_029785.2:21885913-21897128 GCF_000816755.2 Arachis ipaensis
TCTAGTCATTTGTCCAAAGAACAAAGTGTCGTTTCATAAATAAAAAAATTTTAATCGGCCCCAACCATATGAAAAATTAATCTTAACGATGCCTATAACCAGTTGTCAAACGATATCATGATGACGTGTCAAGTATGAACATCTCGTAAAAATTGAGACTAGTAAACCCTTGGAAAAAAAATTCTTTTTCAACTTAATGCACCCCTGTGTAAAAACTCTCTCTCTCTCTCTCTCTTACACACTTTCTCTCTTCAATGTGTGTTTGTCTTGCACTATCGCTACCTCTCCCCTCTTTGTCATGTGTTGTCGCCGTTTCTCCCTATTCGCCATGTGTCATTGCTACTTTTCCATCCTCGCCATGCGTTATCACTATTTCTTCACTCGTTGTTGTTTCTCATCATCTCTGCTTTTCTGCTGGCCACCATGGCTCGTTGTCATTGCTTCTCCCCATCGTGGCTTGCTGTCATTGCATTTCTACTTCGCACAGTAGCTTTGCTGTCATTACTTCTCTACTCCACGTTGTATCTCACCGTCATTGCATCTTTACTCAACATCGTGGGTAGCCGCCATTGCATCTCTATTAAACTAGTAGTCGTCATTCGTTAAAATTAAGGTTGACTGCATTAATTTTTTTTAATTCTTAAATTATCTCTATTCTATTATTATCTTCAATCTCTTTTATTTTTACTTACTTAATTCTATTTGGTTTTGATTTTAGTTCCTATTTTTATTTTGATTTTAGAAGGGATTGATTCTGATTAGGGGTAAAGAAGAAAGCAGTTGAAGATAATAATAGAATAAAAGAAAAGAAAATTAATTAAAATTTTTATCAAACGATACTTATTTTTTATAGGTATAATATAATTAAATTTTTTTGTGATTAGTTTTATCAGTGATCAAATCTAACAAGTTCAGAAATGACTATGTATTCTGTAACACCCTACCACATAAAGTCTTATGCTTAAGTCATAAAACTGAGATGACGAGATATTACGAACTCTAAAAGTAAAATCATATATATAATATAGGCGAAAAAGAGTTTTTATCTAGGAGCCTTTTGAAAAAGAGTTAAAACAAAAGCGTTAAACAGAAAAGCGCATATCTCTCGACGAGTAAGCGGTAAACGTAAACCAGAAAGGATATGAGCGAAGGCGACATACATATATATACATATGAAAAGAGTTCCAAAAATACAGATAACAAAGCTTTTGACTCAGCTCGCGAAGTTAAAACCGGCCAGAGCATATATACATATATACATAAGAATACCAAAAAGGCCCCAAACCACAGTTTATAAAATCTGTTTCTCCAAATTAACCTCTAAGAGGGATAAAACATAATACACATATATAGTGAAGATATAAGAGTATCTATATATACAAGATAACCAAAATAAAGACCCAAAAACACAAAAGATCTTCGCTTTCAGAAGCTCCTAGTATGCCTCAGCGAGGTGCCTCACATCCTGCATTTGAAACCAACAAATATGTATGGGGTGAGAACTAGAGGTTCTCAGCATGGTAACAGTGCCCACATAACTAATATATAAGGTCTCGGGAAAGCCAGAGACAATCCTATAACTCCAACACCCATATTATAATACTTAAAGGTTTAAAACAGAAACCATAAATAGGGGTGGTTCTCTAAGGTTCCTAAACTTAACCGAATTCTAACCAAAACCCTCAATCCTCTAACTTCCTCCAATCCTCCAACTCCGGTGGAATCACACAGACAAACAAACAGACAAGGCAAATACAAGTAGAATACAGTTACAGCAGGTAGCAAATTTAGCAAGTAAGCATAATAATCACATATACAGACCCAATTAATGCACAATCAAACAAAGCACACATATGCATATGACGTATGTCTATCTTACTGGCCGTGAGCTCACGTGTTGGTTAAATCGCCAGATCCCGACGCATCTGGTAGCTAATCCGGATATGGTCTCCAGGTTGCGCACCCCAGGAGGAACTTTAACGAAGAAGAGTGTCTTTCTACCTTCTCCTGGAGGTATCACGAAGGAGAGTGCCTTTCCACCTTGCAACCAGAGAAGAATATGGGGGGGGTGGACAAAATGAAGGAGAGTGTCTTTCCACTTTCCCCACATTCACATGACGACAAGAGAAGGAATTCTCCATCCTCAACTTGCCACCCGATAAAATTTATAGTTAACTCGCAGGCGGGATCACACCCAAACCTTGCCATCTCGGCCATTCCGGCCATACACAGTCAGCGCTAATCTCAATATTCACCTCTCAATATAATCACATCACAAGTCTAAACCTTATCATTCTCAATTTTGTCATTAATCATACATCATCATCAACAATCTCAATCAGACTTCAATTATCTTATTCATTCATCATCATTCACATTTATTCATTCAATATCATATAGCCAAAATTCGTCAATTATATAGTACTTCCACTCTTCCTCAATCATAATCCACCATACCCCAAACTTTCTTCACTAACAAGTTACCTTTCTCACAGCCCTAATTATACTCCACTACCCAAAATTCACCTACCAAGACCTAAACAAGAGTTACTAGAGTTTTGAAAGCTGGAGGAATGCTTTTAAAAACAAAAAGCCATGTTTTAGAAAAATAGGGGTCCGCGTACGCATCCCCCTGCCCGCGTACGCGGGGTGCATTTTTGCCCCGCTCGCGTACGCACGCATCCTCTTGCGTACGTAGGACATCCAACTCGAATAGAATGCCCGTGCCGCGTGTGAGGCTTGCGTACGCGAGTTATGCAGGGTGGCCGAAATTGTAAATGCTGCAAAATTTTAGTTTTACACACTAAACTTCCGACGCACATAAGTTTTTCGTTTTAAAACATTTTTTATCTGTTCTTCAAAGGTGTAAACCTCTCGAATCAAATTTTTATTCTAGACAAGTTTTATAAAAATTGGAGGTTTGGAGGCCGAGTTATGACTCGTCGAAGTTGGTCAAAAATCAAAGATTTCATTAAAATTCCAAACCTCAACTTTCAAAACATTTAAAATCCCAACCCCTTTTAAGACTTACCAAATTTGCATCAACCAAGTTCAATCTCACACATCATCAAACATCACAAAGTTCAATCTTCACACACACACATCATTATCATCAAACATCACAAACTTGCATTATTCCACCACCATCAACCTTTTCATGTCATAAATCATGAAACCAATTATTCCACAATAATTGGACACGATATACGCACCAATACATGATTCAACCTATCCTAAGCCATCTAACCTAAGTTTTCACGACACGTTATATTTTAACTATGAGAAAACGAAACCACACCTTAGCCGATTCCTCATTAATCTCGGAACGTCATAATTGACCACCGTTCCACAAAACCCAAGGCTCTAAACCTCTCTAAATAGAAAATTCAGCTACCAAGTCCAAAGCTCAAGCTTCCAACTCCATAAATTTGCCACCAATACATATAATTCAATCTAATATCATATAAACACCATAAAATCAATATAAGGTTTGCTATATACACAATTTCACAAGGGTTAAAGATCTCTCACCTTAGTAACGGAAAATTGGGACAAGGTCCAATGATTCCGCACTACTTGAGCACACCTAACATCATTATTAAATCACAAAATCTCAAAGCCCAAGAACCTAATATTTTTGAATTTAAGGAGAGAGAGACAGGGAGAGAAATATCTAATTCCTTACCAAATTGTTGCATGAGTTTAATAGAGGATTCCAAGACGAACGTGTAACCGCTGACGGCTTATCAATCGGAGCTCCGGATCAAAAGTTATTTGAGCTTGAATTTGGTACCAAGGGTTTGAACCCTTGCTTGCTCCTCCCCTCAAAGCTTTTAGCGTGATTTCCATTCCAAAATGGGGAAGAGAAGCAAAGTTAAGGCTTTTATATAATGGGCTTTGGACCCGGTTTCGGTCCTGTTCGACCGGTTCGATCTGTTGGCCCAATTTTAGACCAAAATTTTTAAAATTAGTGGCAAAATTCATGTTTAATTTAATTCTACCTCATTAAACTATAAAATTTAATTTTTCTAATCTCTTTGATTAATAATTAATTTATTAGCTAATTATTCATTAATTATTCAGGGTTTACATATTCTATTTTCTTATAAGAAAAAGAAAAAAGGACAAATAGGTCCCTGACCTTTTTTTCCCACGGACATCTTCGTCCCCGAAGAATGAAAAATACATTCATGTCCCTGACCCCTCCAAAATGTGAACAAATTTACCCCTCCGTTGAAGTCACTCCGTTGGACCCGACAGAAAATGCTAACGTGGCTCCCGTGGCGTTGACCTGACCGTTATAGGATCACACGTGGCCTGTAGCGTTTAAAAAGAGAACGTATTAGTCCCTACACACCAAAACGACGCCGTTTCTTCCCCACCCCTCCAAACACACTTTAATTCCCATATGCAATACCCATGACACCCATATTTGAGTTTCTGAATTACTGAAAACCTTAAGAAGACAAACATCAAACTCCCTCCTACCTGTTTCTCCCTCCAAAAATTACACTACGTAGAAGAGCGATCGGTGCAAGGTGAAGTTAGTGTCAGAGGCTAAGAAGAAGGTTTTTGTTGAGGTCGTAGTTGCTGTCTTCGTCAGAAGGTAAGATCGCCTTACTTAGGGATGAAGTTTTGGTTATTGATGTGTGAACTAAGGGTGAAAGCATTATGTGTGCATATTGACAGTGTGGATAACAGTGGTGTAATGAAGAGCAAAAATTGTTTTTAAAATGTCGTGTGTAAGATTAGAAGGAGGGATTGTGTTTGGACAAATGGGTTTCATTCATAATTTTTGTTTCTGTTTTTGGACTAACACATAGTTGTTCATTGATTAATTTTATATGGTTGATATTTTTGTGGTTTCGATTTTTCACCATGGAGGTAACTTTGTCAGAGAAACTGATGGATCCTTGGTTTATTAAAATAGAAAGGAAGAGAGGTTCTCTGAGATGGACCTGGACTTTGTGAATTTTGGAGACCTTGTAACATTATTTAAGGGTTTAGGATACTAGTCATACAAGGCAGTATACTGATATGATCCAACAAGTGTCGAGATTGAGTCTGGGCTGAACATATTAAGTGTGGATGCTGGGATCAATGCAATGCGAGAGAACATATTGAAGAACCAATGGACTTCTGAATTCTATGTATACTTTGATCACCCTATTGATGATCCCGAGGTTGTTGATGTTGTTGGCAAGAATAGTGATGTCGCAGTGGATGTAGATGAAATTTTAGAGGAACTGAAGACATCCTCTTCATCAGATGATAGGTACGAGAGCATGGAAGATGTGTTGTATAAACCTCCACCAGCTGGATTTGAGAGTGATAGTACTGAAATAGACAATAATGGTAGGGTTGTTGGTTGCAAGAGAAAAATAAGTATGAAGGATAAAAAGAAGGTAATGACCAGAAGAAGCCAGTTGTAAAGAGGCAAGGGTTAAAGAAAAAATATAAAGTTGGAAAGAAGAAGGTGCAACATGGGACGAGGGTGAATGAAAGAGGAGAAAACAGTGGGCACACTAATGCTGGAACAGGTGGTGAAGGTGGGGATCAGGGGGTTAATGGGCCGAATGATCAAGGAGGTGGTGGTGATGGGCCTGATGTGCAGCCGGATAATGCAGTGGTAGGTGGATTCTATGTCAGTGAAGTCCCAACAGAGATGGAGGAAATCATGTTTGAGTATGAGTCTGAGAAATTGCATACTCCCAGATCATTCGAGGATGAAGGTAACAGTAACAAATTTCCTGAGTTTGATGATGATTATGCTCATGGTGAGGGAAGATTTGAGTTAGGAACGAGGTTTGTAACTGTTGAAAGGTTTAAGGAGGTGGTAAAGGATTCATTCATTACTGAGGAAAGGGAGCTGAAGTGGATCAAGAATGATAGGGAGAGGGTCAGAATGGGTTGCAAGGATGAGGAGTGTCCGTTCTTGGTTCATTTGTCATACAACAAAACCCTACAGTGTTATCAAGTGAAGACGTACCAGCAAGAACATACTTGTGCAAGGGATTTAGGGAGTAATGGAGCTTATCAACATTGGATTAGCAAGAAAATTGAGAAGTGGATGGCTACCCAACCACACATGAACACAAGGGATGCAACTGAATTCCTAAGAGAGGAATTTTCATTATGTCATCCAAATGTTGCACCAGGTCCAATAAGAGTTACAAGATTCACACTTGTGATAGCACCACCAAGGCCAACAGTTACTCAAGCCAGGCCACCGGCCCCAACTTCAAGCCGTCCATTTAAACCTTCAGGAAAAGCTCCATCCATGGTCAATGACACAAGTCGCCCGAAACCATCAAAGTTCAGACCAAAGCAGAAGATTTTCAAGCCGCCAGCTCCACTTGGTCAAAGACCAACACCATCTAACACACAGCAGGCAGCACCAATTCAGGAACTCTCCCAAAGACCAAGTTCATCTAACACACAAACTGCTGCACAGAATTAGGAGGCTCCATTACCAACTGTACCAAGTGTGTCAACATCTAAAGATTTCAAGGAGTGAAGAGTCAGGCCATTATGTTATTTTAGGATAAATGTATGTTGTTGTAATTGTTAATGGCAAATTCCAGATACGATTTCCCTTTCTTTGTTAGCTATTTTTTGGTTACCCGTTATTGGTCAAGTAAAAACTTATTAATGGTAGCATGCCATACATGTGTAGACGTTACTGGCAAACTAGTTTTCTTTTTTTTTTTTTGGGTATCAATTCTAATCATGAATGTTTACTTTCACAGCTTTAATGTCAGTTCTTGAATGTTTGATTACTTGTGATTTTTCCATCTTTCCTTTCATTCATACATTGCAACATACAAGCTAAAAACTGGTACAAGGTATATAAATCATTTATACAAAGGACATGTTGAATTTTTTTGGCAAGAAATCACCACATTTATCATTTTCAACTATTGATCAATTCTTATAACTTAAAACAGCAACAATCAAGACAATGAAAATCACACATATACACTACCCTATTGGGTTTTTTTTCATCTCTAAAGCTACTATATTCTTCTCTAAAAATGTGATCCTGTTTTTCATGTCTTGCTTTTCGTGATGCTCTTCAACATCACCAATTTCTTTCTCTCCCAGATACCTTGTATCAGTCATCCCAAGTCTTGCAATGTGCTCATCCAACCACAAAAAAAAACTTGCAATATGGTTGTCTTACCTACACAAAATTAGTCTACAGAACTCAAAAAATATGGTATTTGAGGATAAACCCTAAAACAAACAGAGTTTCACAGATTTGCTTTACATACCTTAAAAAATGGACATCCCAGAAACAATCTATTAGGATTGCTGCTCGTCTTCGACATGAATATGATTGTATTTTTTCCACAGAAGCACTTTGGTGAGACGCCATCTTTGTCATCCTTCCTGTTAGGAACCGAGCTCGCAGCGAACTGGTCTTGTCTTCCTCCACCTCCATTTCTTCTCGAGCTTGATGATACTCCATCAGATGCCATGGGACGAAATGCTCCCTTTCTTCGTTCACCCACTTCACCCTTTCTTTGCATTCGAAGGATTAGGGCTCAAGAATTTGAAAGATTGGGGTGGGAGAGAAACGGCGTCGTTTTGGCGCGTGGAGACTAATACATCCTTTTTTCAAAAGTTATAGGCCACCTGTGAGCCCGTAACGGCTAGGTCAATGCTACGGGAGCCACGTCAGCGTTTTCTGTCCAGTCCAACGGAGTGACTTCAACGAAGGGACAAATTTATTCACATTTTGGAGGGGTCAGGGACATGAATGTATTTTTCATTATCCCGGAACGAAAATGTCTGCGAGAAAAAAGACGTAATTTATTAAAATTAATTTTTAAAAGATAATTTGTTAAATGTTGTAATATTTATATTCGATAAATTAAATTACCAGTGTGGGAAACCTATTGTCTCAAAATGATAAGACAGAGTGATGATGATAAATAAATTTCTAACATTAAATAGCTTGTTCAACTTCTGGAACTCATTCACCTGACGCAATGCCTTACGTTGCGCGATTACGTATGAGTAGGGAGTATTCTTATTTATTTGAGATTATTATCAAATTCAAAGGTATAAGAGATTAAAAAAACAGGTAAGAGAATATGATAATTCTAATCTAATCAACATTGTATATTAGATGTAGATATTTTTAAAAGAAATCGTAATTTTTTATTGTGATTCATTTATTTCTATAACATATTACTTATTGGATTTACATATTTATTAAAATAACATCTTGTAAACTTATGATGAAAGAATAAGTAATTAATTAAGGAAAATACACGATAAAAATTTATCAGAATAAAACTATGGTTTATACTTTGAGAGCACTTTTTTTTTTTTTTCACTTTTTCAATAATGATGTGTACGACGAATAACATTTTCTTCTGAATTATACCGGATTGATTCTTCCTTCTATTAATTACCTTCATTATCTTTTCAGGATCTCTTTGATTTTTCTTTGTCTTATTTAAAACATTTTAGTTATACAATATAAAATTACTTACATGCTCTTGATGCAAAATTAATTTTCATTTAAGGAACACTTACAATTATTAAATATTATTAGAATATATAGTAAAAGACGTACTTCACAAGTACGTAAGCCTTTCTTGATGTTATATTGGTACAAATTTTACAAATCATCAGTCATGTGGACCAGCTAATTAATTAAGATACACTTGTTACCGAAATTGTGGTTATAGTCACAGTTAAACTTACATTGCAACGGTAATTACCAACAGTTCTACTAAGAAAAAAATATGCAAAAAGATAAAAATAAAAAATAATTAAACATTTAAAATCTAATAATTATACATCCAAATAAAAAAAAATCTTGTTAGATGCAGTAAAAACCGATATTTATAGAAGATTCTTTAAAACAACAAAAACGAATAGTAGATTATAGTTTGTTATTTTTATATAAATTTGTAAAGAGATCAAAATATAATGGTTTAATTACTCTGTTGATTCCTATAATTTCTCAAAATTTTTAATTAAGTCTTTATACTTTTTTTCTTTTTAATTTAATTGAGTCTTTGTACCAAAATTTTTTTTTTAATTGGGTCTTTACACTTTTTTTTCTTTTATTTGGGTCCTTGCACTAATTTTTTTTGTTTTAATTGGATCCCTATACAATTAAACCAATTATTATCAAGTGGAAGCTAATTGAAAAAAAAAAATTGGTGCAAAGATCCAATTAAAACAAAAAAAAATATAGAGACCTAATTAAAAATTTCGCAAAACGATAAGACTAATATAATTACTCATATATGCATGTTATTAAATTACACTAATTTATATGTTTACATATATGCACAAAAATTAATAAAATGTTTCAAAAATTTAATGTATTGATCAACTGTTATCCAAAAGTAATTGACCTTTTAACTCAAGCATGCATCAATTAATGTATGATTTCTCTCTAGTAATAGAACCTTAAAATAATAATAAAAAAAAAGATGTAACCACATTTTAAGAAAGAGAAAAATGGGAAAAAAAAAATTAGAGAAGAAGAAAATTAAAATGTAAAGAGAAATTAAAGAAAGAAAGAAGGAGATCAGTAGAAAGGAAAAGTAACAGAATTGTAGCTAAATTGGATGTATTGTTAATTTATTTCAATATGTATATAATGTCCTTTCGGCTGATCTTGACAATTCAGTGACTTGACTTAATAAAGCATTGTAGGTAGGATAATGCTAAGAATAAGTGTGAAATTTTAATAAAGAGTAAATTTTTGTTTAAAAAAAAACATTATTTTTTTATTATATCTTATTCTTCACAAAAGAAATTCTCTTATATATTTTTGAGTATGTTTTCAACACAACAAATAATTGAAGCACTGGTAAAGCTGAGAAACGTGAAAGATATATACCATGAAAAAGTCTTTGATCATTCCCTAATAGCAAATATGCCAAAGTAAGGTAATTTTATTTGAATTCAGTGGCTTGGCTTAATAAAGCATTTAATTGACTTTCTAACGTGCATTTTATGCTTTCCCTGAAACCAACAGGATATATATGTAAACGTCGAAGTTAAGAGTCTGTAATCTTTTATTGCTTGCTTATGCTGACTTTGGAAATTTGTAGATAATTGAAGCCAAGTTCTTGCATTTACAACTCAATGCAATGTATATGCTTTTTCAAATTCAACTTTGTGATGTTCAATTCAATGTTTCTAGTCCTCATGACACAGTAACTATGAAAATGATGGCATTGCCTTTGTCAACCATGCATGCACGCTTCATAGTGATATGATGTTTCAGTTCTTGTTTATATCTGAAGCTCTATATTGGTAATTAAGGAGGATCATCAAGGCATCAGTAATTATATAGTGTTACTATATCTGATTGAAATAAGTGAATTATCTTTATTATAAAATCTTCTCCTTCCATTTCAATATTTTATATCAAATTTCAAGTTTCATGAAACTAGTTTCTTTTTAAATTGAAGTTAATAAGAGAAAGTATATAAATGGTTATATTTTTTTTTTTAGTTTGCACTAAGGTATCAATCGGGTCAGAAGTCTAATGACTAATTCTTCAAGTACTGCGCAGAGACACAAAGTGAACGACCCTCTCAAGCAAGCAAACTCCATTCTCATCCTTCAGTGAGTATCGAACCTGAAAGAGATGGTTAAAGAATACATACCCTTATCTATCTGTACTAACTTGTGTTGATATAAATAGTTATATTTCTAATACGTTATTTCACGCATGAGTCTCTTTTTTTCCTAATTTGCATAAATGCTTTGCATATAGATATTCTTTTTATTTTTATTTGTCTTATACTTAATTTATTTCTTTTGGGATTAACAAAAATCAAACTCTAACCTTTAGGGTATAAAAGTTTTCATACCATGTCATGAAACTATTTTTTTTTAAGTTTAAGTTGATAAAAAAAAGACACATGAATAATTATATCTCTAATATTAAAAAATTTTAATTAAATTTCACAAAACAATATTGTACGTTTATAATATAAAAGTAGCATAAATTAATAGTAAAAATTCACGTGCAGTTGTTTTCATGTGAAGTTGATAGTTAAAAATCGTTAGACGGTAATATAAGCACGCAAATATGTCAAGTAATCTAACAACTCTCAACAATCAAGGTTTATTCAGCTAAATTAATTTATTGACTTAATTTGGAATCATCAAATAACTTTTATTATTATTATTATTTCTTATTTGGAACTAATCTACGTACACATCAATTATT
>NC_029785.2:21897227-21924665 GCF_000816755.2 Arachis ipaensis
TATTATTATTATTATTTTCTTTTTCTTTGAATATTATATTTTTATTTATTTATTAGTGTTTTTGTTTTGATTTTACTACAAGAATAAGGCTGATTAACTACTATAAAAATAGTCGAAAAATCATCGCTAATCTGACGTAAAATATAATTTGTGATGGATTAGTTACTGCCTAATAACTAATACTTTTTTTGCTAATTACAAATCGCAGATCAGTGAGACAAACATAATAATTACTAATAATATTTATTTGGGACAAAGAATTTAAAAAATTTGGTATTTGAGTTTCCATAAAACAAAAGTTAACAATTTATTAGTCTAATAATAACCACTCCTAGCTCTACTTATCAAAACGTTTATAATCTCATTTTAATTGTTTATATGATGATCCATGGTTCAAGACGAAGACACTAGTACCCCACAAAAAAAGAAATAATGCCTTGCAAGTAATATAATCATAATAGAAAGCATCTTTTCCCATAATATATCAACACTGAATAACGTACCAGCTACCATTTTATGATCTTACCCATTATATGATATGATAAAGTTTGCATCAAGAATGCACTGTCACGTCAAGAAAAGAAAAAGGAAAGCTAGCGGCAGTTAGTAACCATCAAAAACAAAATTTTATTCATCAAAAACAAAATTTTATCAAAATTGGCAGCACCAAAAGTGGCAATTATAACCGTCGCAAAAGAATTTTGAAATCGTGGTACGACATTACGTGGCCGTTTAAAACTGCCGTAAAATAATCCGACGTAAAATGTAAGACCCGGTTAATTAATGGTTAATTAACCCATAAATGAGAATTTATTCTAGAAAGCCAAAAATGTTATTTTTATGTTGCGTTAGCTTATCCTTTGCTCGTTGTGTTAGTGATCGGAGTGTTGCGCTTTCAAGTTGCGGTTTTTGTTTACCCCTTTTTTCTACAAGGCTCCTAGTTATAATCAATCATTCATACTACTATACGTACTAAATTTTTGTTTTAGAGGTCGTAATACCTTGCCATCTCTGAATTATGACTTAAGCATAAGTCTCTGTATGGTAGGGTGTTACATAAAATACTTAAATAGCGGCAGTTATACCAACAGTTGATAAAACCTGTCGCAAAATCCAATCCCATACCCTAAAGGAGGGCGGTTGATAAACCGTCAGTATCTTATTTAGCAGTGATTTAAAACTGCCACAAAATCCCAAAAAACGCCGCTAGTATCCTCTTTTCTTGTAGTGCATTTTAATTTTTAACAACGAAAATTAACCATAGCAACACATGACTATGTATTTTTTGTAGTTGGCTACAATACACATAGCTAATACTTATTAACAAAAGTCGATTTTGTTTTTCATTTAAGTGAAAGAAAAGGAGTGACTTTGGCATTTCTTTCTCCCTTTCATCACTACTAGAAAAATCATTTTTAGTGGCCATTTATTTTATTTTTAGCGGCAATTAGACATTGGCCATCTTATGCTATGTCACTAAAAGATTTTAGCGGTAATTATACAATTGTCGGTAAAGAACTTTTTAATGGCTGCTAAAAATTATAACTTTTAGCGATAATTTTTTTGGCAATTTTTATAGCCACTAAAAGTAATTCTAATATAGTAATGTTATTCACTTTTTGTTTTCATTACTATTGCCGCTAAAACCCATTTTACCGAAAATTTATATGGCCACTAAAAGTAACTCTAAATTTGTAATGTTATTCACTTTTTATTACCTTCACTATTACCCTAAAATCTTAATACTTTTTTTAGTTATATTATACTCATTTTCTTAGAAGCAACGAACTATCTTTTTTTAGAATGTCAATTATTATTAAAAAATTAATTACTACAAAATAAGATATTTCATTAAACTCAAAATATTGCTACACAAATTTTTCTTGAAAAGTAATAAATCATGTTACAATCTAAACAACAAAAAATGCTACAAGCCTGTAATTATGTTACATCAATATAGCAATACGAGTACTAGCAATAATCTAAAGTTGCACCTTTAAAAGTAGCCTAATTTTCATTTTTAGCAATTGATCTAAAAATTTAAAAGTACATGAGGAAGAAAAATCATGAATCATGAATATACTAAAGAATCCAAAACTATAAACCTTTGGCTACTGTTCAAGGAATTGATAGCTTGGCTATGTTTTTCGCCTTAACACCAATAATACGGTTCTCCTAGCTTTGAAGTTAGTCTTTGCTCTTATTGATTTGATGCTACAATTTTCTTCCCTTGAATTTATTGAATAGTTTTCGAAATGAAGTGACACTTTGTTCAAACCGTAACTCTTTTTTTCTTCCCAGCTCATATTCGATTCTATATTTCATTTTGTTGGTCTTCTTCTCTTTGAACAGATTTTTAACTGCATCAACTAGAATCAATGTTTTGAATTCTTCACTATCCATTCCTTTTCTAAAATAATTTTAAGATGTTTACCTGTTGAGAGAAACCATAAACTAGTGCTCCTTCCCTTCTAGTTGTTGCCTTTATTCAAGAGATATCAAATCAAATCTAAAAACTTCATTTATTTTGTAATCTTTGTCCATATTGGAGTCAAGGCTGCTAAGATATTATAATAATCTATGTGAATAAATTGAAGGATTCATCTTAGTGTTGATTTAGTCTGAGCCATTTTCAAATGTGTTTTAGTCAAAGCTTGCTTATATTTATCGACGGAGTAATGCTTAAGGGATTCTAGAGTCAAAAGTGTATTTAAAATCCTAAACAGCACACCAGCCCAATATAAAAAGATAGCCTTTCTCCAAGAACCTAGCATGTTTAAAGTATAGGCTCTAGTCAACAATGTTCTTAATTTCTAAAAGTAATGCAGCCAGCTACTGCAACTGTTTTCAGAGATCTAGGAAAGTGTTTGAAATACCTATAAAAAATGTCAGTTCATCTTCACAAAAAGAAATCTGCAATACTCCTAGATTAAGTCCCTAAGTATTTACAGAGGAAAGGTTTTAAGCGTTAGAGTATACTGAACCAAAATGCTTTTACATAATCACACTGCTGCAAAGCTAAAAAGCTTTTAACCACACTTAATGCTATATCAAAATCGTTACTCAAGAAACTAGTTTGGGCTTTTACTTTTCAGAAAGAGACTCATTTTCTCACTATATTAAATAATGAATAGTGAACTCTGTGTGTGAGTGTGCGTGAGAGAGAGAGAGAGAGAGAGAGAGAGAGAAAGGGGAGGAATACCTGTAATGAGTTTCTAAGAGAGCAGAGAAACTTTCTCCTTACAAGTTTACAGGAAGTTCTAGACCCATTTTACAAAAAGAAATAACGTAAATCTGTTAAAATAATATTTAGCTTAACTCACACAAAAATAACAAGGCTTTTGGCTAACCAGTGCATTGAACGCCTAATAATCTTCACATCTCTATGAACAATACACTAGTTTTGAATCCTTAGGGTCTAATACGTACCTTGAATAGATAACTGATTTTAAGCACATAGCTTTCACCAAAAGGAATTTTAAACCTTTCAAATGAATACTTCCTCTGCAAATACGAGCAGGAAATTAGAATAAAGTCAAAAATAATCATTGACAACAAAATGATACATTGACCACAAAACTCATCTAGGCAGGCAAAAATTGTTAACATAAGAATTTGATAATCAGCAAACCTTAATAGGAGCCATACTAAAGCATGAAACATTCAGGTTCAGAAGATGTTTTGCTAACTTATTCTTTAAACAAGATACTGCATCCTAAAATTTAAAAAACTAATAATAAAAAATGATAAGACAAAATGCATTAGCTCTCTGTTGAAAGAATAAATAGGAAAAAAGTCAATTAAACTATACAAAATTATGCCAAAAACAGATAAAAGATAAACTTACTTGCAGCTTTATATGGAAATCTACAGATTTTTTAGCATCTTTCTCAAGTTTCACCATTTCATTAGTAAGATGTATAGGGTGACTTGGAATGGCATAGACACATCTCTGCATATTCTTCACAACACAACAACTCTAATACAAATTTCCAACTTTAACCTGATTCTTAATATTTATGCAAACAGCCAATTTTATCTTCTCCATTCACCACACACAATTAACAAAAATAAAGTCGAATGATCAACAGCTGTGTCTATCTGACTTTTACATACAACACAACTTTTCTTTACTCAAATTAATAAGCAAAAGTAAAAAACTCAACGCAGTGTCCTCTTTTTTTTTCCCTTAAGCTTTGCATTCAAAGTAAACAACTCATTTTTCACGGCAACAAATTTTTCCTCTACCTTAGAGTCCTTCACAACTTCCTCCTTGCCAACATTAACATTACTCGGAACTTGCACAATTGATGCATCACCATTCTCAGAACTAAAATCTTTCCCATTATCCGAGCATTCATTTTTTTTCTAAGTTATTAAGGATATCTTATTCTGGATAGTGCATTTAATCACCTAAAAAAGTATACCTAGTGATTCAATCATAGAAAACAAGTCCTTTTATAGAAAATTTGATGAATTAGCAGTATTTATTCATAATAGTCAAATCTAGACTCTGATGGAAAAAGCAAAAGTTAGAACATAGCATACTGCTTGTTAAAAACCATCTTTCACACATGTTACTTCAAGTTGAGAAACCTACAACACAGAGAAAGAAAACTCAAAACCAACATAGGATTATATTATTATATGAAATAATAGATTGATACTATTCAACATTACAAACAACATGGGTATCTGAGGCATTACACTATAAGAAAATCCTCGGATATCGTTGGATTTACCGATGAATTTTTCGGTAATATGTTTACCGTCAAAATAAATCTGACAGAATAAACCTCGCCGGTAATTATTTACTAGCAGATTTTCTTATCTGCCGTTAATTACCGTCCCTAGTAAATCCGCCGGTAAACTTAAATTCTTAATTTTTTTTATAAATTCACTCATCATCATCCTCCTCCTACAGCAGAAGAGAACAAAAGCATGTATAACTAATACTAACTAATTAAACATGTAACACCCTACCACACAGAGCTTTACGCTTAAGCAGTAAAATAGAGATAGCGTGGTATTACGACCTCTAAAATAAAATATACATATATAGTAATAGTTGAAAGGAACTTATAACGAGGAGCCTTGAAAGAAGGTTTAAGCAAAATCGCAAAAAGAAAAGCACAACGCTCACGTAACGGAAACTTAAATAGGAAGAAAGTAAAGGTATATGTACATAAGGAGCAAAATATCAAAGGTACAAAATATCAACCTCCGGGCTTAACCTTCTTCACTGTGCTATCAACTTTGAAGAGTACCGAAAGGTGTCTAGATGCAAGACAGCCAAAGAAATATGGGAAAAACTCTAGGTTACCCACGAAGGCACTAAACAGGTCAAAGAAATGAGGATTGATATGCTGCGAAAAGAATACAAGATGTTCAACATGAAGGATGGAGAAAGCATTGATGAAGCATTTGAGAGATTCTCAATCATAATCAACAACCTTGATGCTATGGGTACAAACTACTCACAACAAATCCTAGTGAGAAAACTCCTTAGAAGCCTCACAAAAGAATGGGAAACCACTGCCACTGTCATAACCGAGAGCAACAACCTAAGCCCTATAACCTATGATGAGCTGAGAGGAAAACTCCTTACCTATGAAATCACACACACAAACCCGGACTCAAAGAAAAAGGGAATAGCCCTCAAGTAAAAAATAGAACCAAAGGAGAGTGAGTCTAGTGATGGTATTTCAGATGATGAACTTATATTTTTTGCTAGGAGATTTAGAAGGATGATGAAAAATAAGGGCAAATACAAGGGTTCAAGCTCAAAGGAACACAAGATAGACTTGGGTAAGGTAACGTGTCATCATTGCAAAGAGGCTGGACACTTCAATCTAAACTGTCCAAAGCTCAAGAAGGAGGATAAAAGAAAGAAAGACAAGAAGAGAGTACTCATGGCAGCTTGGGAGGATCTTGAGAATGACTCCAATGAGGAAGAAGATTCTGAAGGTAAAGATAAAGACTGCTTCATGGCTGGAAACAATAATTTTGATGAGGTAAATTACTTTGACTTGTCTATGGATGATTTACATGCTATTATTGATGATCTTACTTTAAACACCTCAAAACTTCTAGACAGGTACAATGAGTGCAGATTTGAAAGAGATGTGTTAAAAGCTGAAAATGATATCTTAAAAGAAAAAGTAAAGGAAACTGAATGTGCTTTGGACATTATTGAAGAAAACAGATTTCTAAAATCTGAACTTGAAAAATTAAAAGGAAAGCACATTGTGGATCCTTCTCATGAGTTAATTGCTGAAAATGAAAGATTAAATGATATGATTAAAAGACTTAATGGTGACTTACAAAATTTGCTCAAAGTTCTAGTAACTTGGACAGATTACTTGCAAGCCAAAGACCATTATTTGAAAAATATGGTTTTATACGTTTTTATCTCCACAGCCCGACTTGTGGGCTTTTAATCTATGGACTTGTAATTTTGGTTATAACTTGATTCCTTTGACTGTTAGTTACTTCCATGCAGCTTAGTAGATAAACAAAGTATTTTGAACTCTTGAGGTCCTTTTCCAGGTTGCCTCCTAAGTCTTTTTAATGATTGCTGTGTTTCTTTTGATGTTTTTGTTTGCA
The DNA here is from genome assembly GCF_000816755.2 of Arachis ipaensis. NCBI lineage: Eukaryota > Viridiplantae > Streptophyta > Magnoliopsida > Fabales > Fabaceae > Arachis > Arachis ipaensis. The sequence goes on from NC_029785.2 coordinate 21,903,834, forward strand.
GCATTTTGATGTTTCCAGGAATCTTTTAGAGTGTTGGACTTTGCTATCCGACCTATTTTGATTGTCTTTGTGTTTGTTTGTTTCCTGCTTTAGTCGGAGTGACCTTTGAGGCTAGCTTTGTTCGACGACTTGCTAATGTTCTTTTGAACAATTTTGATAGCTTTTTGTGAGGTTGTGGCTTTTTGGGTCACATGCCTTTTGTTGGTCGACTTCTCTCATCGCTCCTTCTCGAGTTATTTTTAGTAATCCATTTTTAATCAGGGCTGGCCAGGCCTCTTTCTTATGGATTACTTTTTATAACTTTGTCGCTTTGGTTGGTCTGGTCCGACTTCTTCATGTCGGTCCTTTCTAAGTTATTTTTAGCAATCCATTTTTACTCAGGCCTCGTTAGGCCTCTTTCTATGGATTTCTTTTTATAACTTTTGTAGCTTTCATGTCGATTGGTCCGACTTCTTTATGTCGGTGCATTCTAAGTTATTTTTAGCAATCTATTTTTTCTCAGACCTTGTCAGGCCTCTTTCTATGGATTACTTTTTATAACTTTTGTAGCTTTCATGTCGATTGGTCCAACTTCTTTATGTCGGTCCATTCTAAGTTATTTTTAGCAATCCATTTTTTCTCAGACCTCGTCAGGCCTCTTTCTATGGATTACTTTTTATAACTTCTTGCATTAACCTATTTTTATCACTTTTTCATCTTGCCGATTTTGTAGAAGTCGGGCGGTGAGTTTGGTTCTCACTTTGCCTAACCTTTGTAGAATTTTGGACGATGAATTCGATTTTCATCGTGGTCGGGCGGTGAATTTGGTTTTCACCTTGCCGACCTGTAGCTTTGTAATTGGGCAATGAATTTTTGCGTTCAAATTAATGCGTCTTGGTAGAGAGACTTTTTAGAAAATCTGAAAGTTTTATTCACCTAGAAAATAGGCATATAGGAAAATATATACATGTGGATTTTAAATACCTTGGCTTGGTGCCTCGTTAAAAAACATTTTCAGGAAAAAGAGTGCACCTTGACCTAAGATATTTTATCACCTCTAACTATAATACCTTCTTAGGTTGCAGGCGTGCCATGACCTTGGTAGCTCTCGCCCCTCGAGTTCAGACACCTTGTAGTAACCTTTCCCCAGTACCTCTGTGACTCGGTATGGTCCTTTCCAGTTAGCCGCTAGCTTCCCCTCTCCTGGTCGACTTGTTCCGATATCGTTTCGGATTAGGATGAGGTCGTTGCTGGCAAAGCTTCGCTGTACTACCTTCCGATTGTATTTTGAGGCCATTCCACATTTTAATGCCTCCTCCCTGATCCGAGCTCTTTCTCGGATTTCTGGGAGTAGGTCGAGCTCTTCCCTTTGAAGTTGGGAGTTGACCTCTTCACTGTAGTGGATCGTTCTGAGAGATCCTTCTTCGACCTCTACTGGGATCATTGCCTCCATTCTGTAAGCCAATCGGAAAGGTGATTCCTTTGTGGTGGAGTGTGGAGTTGTTCGATATGTCCATAGGACTTGTGGGAGCTCTTCAGCCCAGGCTCCCTTTGCGTCCTGTAATCTCCATTTTAACCCGGCCAATATGACTTTGTTAGCTGCTTCTGCTTGTCCATTAGCTTGTGGGTGTTCTACGGATGTAAATTGGTGCTTTATTTTCAAGTCGGCTACCAACTTCCTGAAACCTGTGTCTGTGAATTGGGTGCCATTGTCTGTGGTGATGGAGTAAGGAACTCCAAACCTTGTAACAATGTTTCTGTACAAGAATTTCCGACTTCTTTGAGAAGTGGCATTAGCTAGAGGCTCTGCCTCAATCCATTTTGTGAAGTAATCCACCCCTACAATAAGGAACTTGACTTGTCCTGATCCTTGGGGAAAGGGTCCAAGGAGATCGAGTCCCCATTTTGCGAATGGCCAAGGTGGTGTCACGCTGATGAGCTCCTCTGGTGGGGGCGATATGGAAGTTAACATGTTTTTGACATGGTGGACATGTCTTTACGAACTCTGTTGCTTCCTTTTTCAAAGTCAGCCAAAAGAATCCGGCTCGGAGTACTCTTTTAGAGAGAGCTCGTGCTCCCAGATGGTTGCCACATATGCCACTGTGTATTTCTTCCAATACCTCCTTTGTGTTGGAGGTCGGCACACATTTTAATAGGGGTGTCGAGATTCCTCTTTTGTATAAGATGTTGTTTATGATGGTGTAGTATTGTGCTTCTCGTTTCAGCCTCTTCGTCTCGTTCTTATCTGCAGGGAGTGTCTCTGATTTGAGGTAATTGATTATGGGGGTCATCCATCCTTAATCCTGACCTGATATAGCTAGGATCTTTTCTTCCTCCGAGATAGATGGGTCTTGCAGTATTTCCTAGATGGGGCTTCTATTATTGCCCCCTGGTTTGGTATTGGCTAATTTTGAGAGTGCATCAGCTCGAGTGTTCTGTTCCCGAGGTATATGGCGGACCTCATATTCCCTGAGTTGTTCGAGCTGTTCCCTGGTTTTGTCCAGGTACTTTTTCATGGTGGGGTCCTTAGCTTGGTAACTTCCTGCTATTTGTGAGGTGACTACTTGGGAATCACTGAAGATGATAAGCTTTTGAACTCCAACTTCCTTAGCCAGTCTCAAACCAACTAGTAATGCCTCGTATTCGGCCTGGTTGTTTGAAGCAGGGAACTCGAATTTCAGGGAGAGTTCGATTTGGGTTCCTTGGTTGCTTTCTATTATCACACCCGCACCACTCCTGTTTTTATTTGAAGAGCCATCTACATAGAGATTCCATGTTGTAGGAGTTCCTGGGGTGTCAGTGTACTCAGCAATGAAGTCGGCCAAATACTGAGACTTGATGGCCGTGCGAGCTTCATATTCAAGATCGAAGTCTGATAGCTCGACTGCCCACTGTAGAATTCTTCCAGCTAAGTCTGTCTTCTGTAGAATGCCTTTTATGGGCTGGTTGGTCCAGACCTTGATGGTGTGAGCCTGAAAATATGGGCGAAGTCGTCGAGAAGTTAGTATGAGAGCGTAGGTGAAATTTTCTATCTTTTGATAGTTCAGTTTGGCCCCTTGTAGAGCTTTGCTGATGAAGTAGATGGGTTGTTGCCCATTTTCGTCTTCCCTGACTAGTGTTGAGGCTATTGCCCGACTTCCCACTGCAAGGTATAATATAAGTGCTTCTCCTTCCCGTGGTCGAGTAAGGATGGGTGGTTGTCCCAGAAATTTTTTGAAATCCTGGAAGGCTTGTTCGCACTCCGTGGTCCATTCAAACCTCTTTTCCTTCCTTAGTGTGGCATAGAAGGGGAGAGATCTTATGGCCGATCCGGCTACAAATTTGGACAAGGTTGCCAATCTTCCGTTGAGTTGTTGTACTTCTTTGACGCAGGTTGGACTTTTCATGTTAAGTATAGCTCGGCATTTATCCGGGTTCGCCTCAATTCCTCGTTGTGTTAGCATGAAACCCAGGAATTTGCCGGCTTCTACTGCAAAGGTACACTTCGCGGGATTAAGTCGCATGCGATGCTTTCTGATGGTGTCGAACACTTTGGCGAGGTCGGACAGTAATGATTCCTCACTTTGTATTTTTACCAAAATGTCGTCCACATATACCTCCATAAGTTTCCCGATATGGTCTGTGAAGACCTTATTCATTAATCTTTGGTAGGTAGCTCCTGCGTTTTTGAGTCCGAATGGCATGACGACATAATAGTAATTTGCTTTTGGGGTTAGGAATGAGGTCTTTTCTTGATCAGGTGGGTAGTGGGTACATTGGGATTTGATTGTATCCCGAATATGCATCCATGAAGGAAAGGTACTTGTATCCGGAGGAGGCATCCACTAGAGTGTCTATGCTTGGGAGTGGATAGGGATCTTTTGGGCAAGCTTTATTGAGGTCGGTGTAATCAGTGCACATCCGCCATTTCCCATTTGACTTCTTCACCAATACAATGTTGGCTAGCCATAGCGGGTATTTGACTTCTCTTATGAATCCTGCCTCCAGTAGAGCTTGTACCTGTTCTTCCACAGCTTAGGATCTCTCCGGTCTGAGCTTCCTACGCTTCTGTTGTACTGGCCGAGATCCTGGGTATACCGCCAGTTTGTGGCACATTAGTTTGGGATCTATGCCCGGCATGTCTGCGGCCTTCCATGCAAAGAGGTCGGCATTATTCCTTAGGAACTGTATCAGAGGCTCCTTTATGTCTTTTTTCAAAGTTTCTCCAATATTTGTTATTTTATCCGGGATATCTCCGATCTGGACTTCCTCGATCTCGCCTTCTGGTTGTGGACGAAGTTCCTCCCGACCTCGAACTACCCCGAGTTCGATAGTGTTAATTTCTTCTCCTTTTCCTCTAAGGTTCAGACTTTCGTTGTAGCAGCGTTGCGCAATTTTCTGGTCTCCTTTTATTGTGGCGATCCCTTCTGGAGTTGGAAACTTCATGCATAGTAATGGAGTTGAAACTACTGCGGCAAGCTGATTTAGTGTTGTCCGACCTATCAGGGCATTTTAGGCTGAGCTCACGTCGACTACGATGTAGTCTATGTTGAGTGTCCTTGATCGGGTTCCCTTTCCAAAGGTGGTGTGTAGTGAGATATATCCAAGTGGTTGAATTGGAGTATCTCCTAGTCCGAACAAGCTGTTCGGATATGCTCTAAGCTCTTTTTCTTGTAGGCCGAGTTTGTCGAAGGCGGATTTAAACAAGATATCTACCGAGCTTCCCTGGTCCACCAGTGTACGATGTAGAATGGAATTGGCCAATATGATAATAATGACCATGGGATCATCATGTCCCGGGATGATGCCTTCCGCGTCTTCTTGGGAAAAAGTGATAGTAGGGAGGTTAGGTGATCCTTCGTCTCCTCCAACATGATATACTTCTTTAAGGTGCCTTTTGCGGGATGATTTGGAGATCCCTCCTCCTGCGAATCCTCCATTTATCATGTGAACATGCCTCTCCGAGGTGCGAGGTGGTCGTTCAGTTCGTCTGACCTCTTCATCCCTTCTTTTTTTTCTTGGTTCGTCCGTTTTGTTGGCTAAGTATTGATTTAGTCGTCCTTCTCTTACCAATTCTTCTATGACATTCTTCAAGTCGAAACACTCGTTTGTAGGATGTCCATAGATTCGATGGTATTCGCAGTATTCTGTCCGATTTCTCCCTCCTTTTTTGCTTTTGATTGGACGAGGCGGTGGAATTTTCTCGGTGTGGCATACTTCTCAGAAAACATCCACAAGAGACACTCGAAGAGGGGGTGTAATTGTGGTGTTTTTTAGGCTTCTCTCCGTGTTGATCTTCTTTTTTCTTGGACTCTTTATCCTTATCCCGGGAGGAGTAGGAGAATCCGGATTTTGAGGTCTCTCCTAACCGAGAATTTTCTTCCATGTTGATATACTTCTCTGCCCGTTCTTGCACTTCATTTAGAGATGTTGGGTGTTTCCTGGATATAGAGTGACAAAAGGGTCCTTCTCGCAGGCCATTGATGAGACCCATGATGGCTACTTTTGTTGGTAGGCTTTGTATGTCCAGGCATACTTTGTTGAATCTTTCCATGTAAGATCGAAGACTCTCCCGATCTCCTTGTTTGATTCCTAATAGGCTTGGGGCGTGTTTGGCTTTATCATTCTGAATGGAAAATCTGGCAAGAAACTTCTTGGCTAAGTCATCAAAACTTGTGATGGATCTTCGAGGCAAGCTGTCGAACCATTTAATTACCGTTTTTGTTAGAGTAGTTGGGAAGGCTTTGCAACGAATAGGGTCCAAGGCATCAGTGAGATACATTCTGCTTCTGAAATTGCTGAGATAATGGCTGGGTCAGAGGTACCGTCGTATGGGGTCATGTCGGGAGCTTTAAAATCCTTCAGAACTTTAGCTTTCATGATTTCTTTGGTGAAGGGATCTTGGTCTTTGTGGGAGTTATCTTCGTCGTTGTGGCGAGTAGTTTTGGTTTTGAGGTCGACTTCCAGTTTCGCGATCTTATTTTCTAGTTCTCGGTGACGCCTAGTTTCTCTTCGGAGGTCTCTTTCAGCCTCTCACTGATGTTCAGCCTCCTGTTCGAGCTGCTTAAGCTGATCTTGCTGTTCTTGGAGGGCTTCTAAAATTTCTGAATTTGGAGAATGTTTCTCTCCGTTTTGTTGAGGTGTATCTTTGGGTGTAGCATCCGTGTTTTTGTTTGGCGTTCTGTCCACCAAACCAGAGTTGTGGTCGTTGTCATGGTCATCCGCCATGGTGATGGGATGTCTTCCAGGTTCTCCGGCAACGGCGCCAATGTTCTGAGGGTTACCTGAAACTGTAGGTCGATCTCGGATGAGATCTACGGTGGTGGCCAGAGCTGTCGTGTCCGACTTGTTGGAACTGGTGGAGCTGGAGATGCTGCTGATCCGTCGTAACCAGAGGGTGGTGGTACCTGCAAGAGACTCCAATGGTTAAGTTAGCATGGGCTTTAAGCAGGTTTTTAGTAGAATCAGAGTATGAGTTATACCTGGGTGCTCCAATGTATTTATAGTAGTGTAGGCTGACCTCTCCGGATAAGATAAGTTAGTTTATCTTATCTTATCTTCTGAACGAAGTCATCTTATCTTTAAGGGAAACCGCCCTTATCTTTCTAGGCTTTAGTTGTCTTTAGATTGGGCTATGTCCCTTTATTTGGGCCTGCTTGGGCTCCCTGTAGCGATTTGGCCGAACTCTTTGAGAAGAGGTTGGGAATTCCAGACCTGAAGAGGTCGGTCGGCTTGTCTTTAATTAGCCCGGGTCGTACAGCTTGACCCAGGGCATGAACAGTTATATAGCCAAGAAAAGTGCAGTTTTAAATGATTCCTCTATGAAATTTGTGGCTTCTTCATCAAATACTAAATTCACACCAAACAAATCTGGTATTGGATATGTTTCAACATTTGAAGAAAAATTTGATGAAGTATACACAAGTGAAACTGAGCCTTCACCAAGAACTGAACCTAGTTCAAACAGGCCAGGTTTGGGGTACATTTCAAAAAATGAGGTTGCTTTCAAGAAACCACCATTTTATAACAAAACCTCATATTCGAAAATTCCAAAGGTTCAAAAAAATTATGGTAAAAATGCTTTTGCAAAGAGGAACAATTTTAACAAAATCAATTTGTCAAAAGAAATGCACCTCTTCCAAAAACCAGAAAATTTCAACCCCTTTAATCATTTCCAGCAAAATAACTTCAATTTCAGCGATATACATCAGAAAATCAGTGTGTTAATTGCAAACAATTTGGTCACTCATATGCACAATGTTTCATTGAAAAGAGAGTTGTGGGAAACAAAATTTACAATGTTGTTTGTGATTTCAATGCACTTGGGCAACCAAGATGGTTTAACTTCAAAGGATCCAAATTAATTTGGATACCTAAGGTTACTTGAAGTTTTTCATGCAGATTTGCCTAGCATCCAAGAACAAAAAGGATATGTGGTACTTGGATAGTAGATGCTCTAGGCACATGACTGGAAGGTCAACTTACTTCATCAAACTAAACAAGTATGATGGAGGTTTTGTGACCTTTGGAGATGATGGTAAATGTAAAATAATTGCTATTGGAAAAGTAGGTAATGAACAATCTACTTTCATTGATGATGTATTTTTGGTGTGTGGTTTAAAGCACAATCTTTTGAGTATAAGTCAGCTGTGTGACTTAGGATATTTAGTGACTTTCAAAAGGCTTGAATGCTGTGTTATAAATGAAAAGACAAATGAAGTGCTTTTTGTTGCCAAGCGTTTTAATAATGTGTATGGACTTACTCTTAATGAACTAAAGGATCAAAATGTAGCTTGTTTTCATTCTAAAGAATCTGAAAAGTGGTTATGGCACAAGAGATTGGGCCATGCAAGTATGTTTCAAATAAACAAACTTGTAAAGAAAGAATTAGTAAGAGGTCTTCCTTTGATAAAGTTTGACAAAGACATCACTTGTGATGCTTGCCAAATGGGAAAACAAACAAAAAGTTCTTTTAAACCAAAGGAAGATATATCTACTAAAAGACCACTTGAGTTGCTACACATTGATTTATTTGGTCCAACAAGAACTCAAAGCCTAGGTGGTAAACATTATGGTTTAGTGATTGTGGATGACTATACTAGGTTTGGTTGGGTTTTATTTCTTGCACACAAAAATGAAGCCTTTTCGGCATTTGAACCTTTTTGCAAGAAAATTCAAAATGAAAGGATTTAAAGATTTCTTCTATAAGAAGTGACCATGGAATTGAATTTGAAAACAACTTATTTGAATCCTTTTGTGAGGAATTTGGAATATCTCACAACTTCTCTTGTCCAAGAACACCCCAACAAAATGGTGTTATGGAGAGAAGAAATAGAAGCATACAAGAAATGACAAGAGCTATGCTTTGTGAGAGTAATGTTCCAAAATTCCTTTGGGCTGAAGCGGTTAACACAGCTTGCCACATTTTGAATAGAACAATCATAAGGAAATTTTTGAAGAAAATCCCTTATGAACTTTGGAAAGGTTACCCACCAAACTTAGACTACTTGCACATCTTTGGATGCAAATGTTTTGTTTTAAATAACAAGGACAATTTGGGTAAATTTGATCCAAAGGCGTATGAGTGTTTGTTTGTAGGATATTCCACAACTAGTAAAGCATATAGAGTTTATCATCAAGATGCTAGGATTATTGAGAAGTCCATACATGTTACATTTTGTGATACTAACTTGGTGCAAAGTATTTTGGAAGATTGTGATGTAGGAAATCAAGCTCAAAAGGACGTTAAAACTGTGCAAAATCAAGAAAATGAAAATTCTGTTCAAGCTGAATTAAAAACTGCTGTTGCTGAAAATTCAAGAGACAATTCCATTTTGTCTCATGAATCTGAAGGAAATCCTGAAGTAAGCAGCACCCAGAATCCTTTAGTATTTGAATTTGCCTCCAAGTCTGCCAGACCTCGTGAATGGAGATTCTTGAAGAATTATCCTGAGGATTTTGTCATTGAGGACGTCTCTCATGGAGTTAGAACTCGGTCTTCAACAAGAAAAGAAAATGAAGGAACAAACATTGCCCTTCTTTCTCAAATGGAGCCTCAAAATGTTAAGAAAGCCCTTGGTGACCCTTCTTGGGTAAAGGCAATAGAAGATGAGCTCCAAGAGTATGAGAAGAACCAAGTTTGGACATTGGTTCCTAGACCAAATGGAAAGAAAGTGACCAGAACCAAGTAGATTTTTCAGAACAAGTTGGGAGAGGATGGTAGCATTGCAAGAAACAAAGCAAGGCTAGTGGCACAAGGATATGACTAAGAAGAAGGAATAGACTTTGATGAATCCTTTGCCCCTGTTGCCCGAATGGAAGCCATAAGACTTCTCTTAGCTTATGCTGCATTTTGTGGTTTTAAACTATATCAAATGGATGTGAAATGTGCATTTTTGAATGGTGTGATAGATAGAGAAGTGTATGTGGAGCAGCCACCTGGTTTTAAAAATAAAGAGCATTCTAATCATGTTTTCAAATTATCGAAAGCTCTCTATGGTTTAAGACAAGCTCCTAGAGCTTGGTATGAGAGACTTAGCTCTTTTCTTTTGAAAAATGGTTTCCAAAGAGGCACCACAGACACAACTCTATTTATCAAGAATTCTAATGATTCCTTCATTCTTGTCCAAATATATGTTGATGACATTATTTTTGGATCAGCAAATGAATCCCTTTGTTCTGAATTTTCAAAACTCATGACAAGTGAATTTGACATGAGTATGATGGGTGAACTTAATTTTTTCTTTAGGCTACAAATTAAACAAACTGAAAAAGGTATTTTCATTCATCAAGAAAACTATGCCAAGGAATTGATGCGTGAGCATCTTTCCTATCTTTTCCTAGTGAATTTGCATTTAATCTGTTGAGTTTAATCAAGAATTAATTATCTTTTAACCACTATGAATGCTACTTTGAGTCGTGTGCAATTCTGTTTATTTTAGGTAGAATTCGGATGGATTTGATGGAGTTTTCGCAGAAAAAGAGAAGAAGGCTATATAGGGCAGGAATGACTTAGAGGATGGAGAAGAAGCTTGCACAAATGGAAGGAGCAAAAGAATTAAAGGAGATGACCAGCGAGGAGCGACGTGTGCGCGTACCTGAGTGATTTGGAGATTTGCACAGCGACGCTTTGATGTACCTGACGCGTACGCATGACACGCGAAGAAGACCATCGACGCGTACGCGTGACATGCGCCACGTGCAGAAAACGCAGAAAACACTTATTGCTATAATTAATTTTGATTTAAACTTTAATTTTTATAAATAGGAAAAGATATTATATTTGTTTTAGAAAATAGATTTTAAATTTATTAGGATTAGATATTAAAAAAAAAGAAACTTCTCTTCGGGGGATTATTCCATCTCAGCCCAATTTACAGTTTACCAGAATCCTAGTTTTAACTCTTTTCCATGAGCAACTAAACCTCCACTGTTAAGGTTAGGAGCTCTGTCTATTTGTATGGATTAATTCTATTGTTTTTGTATTTTAATTCATGTACTATTTTATAATTTAAAAATTGTTTTCGTTCTTTATCTTATGAATTTAGGTGGAACGGAAGTATGACCCTCTTTCTAATTGAGTTCTTGTATAACTTGGAAAAGCTTTTTACTTGAACAACAGCTTGAAAACAATTTCTCCTAAATTCTAATTATCTGGACTTAACGGGATACGTGACATATAATCTTCTTATATTTGGATAATTAGGATTTTTGTGGCATAATAACTAGAATTAAACTTCACCCCCTAATTGGAATTAATTGACCAAGGAATTGGCGGTTGATGAAAGTTAGAGGAGACTAGAAAGGGCTAAGGAATTAGGGTCTAGTCACATATAGTTTGCCATGAATTAAATCTTGCATGATTAAAATAGTTAGTAAGAAAAGTCAATCCGGAAAATAGATAACTCTAAAGCCTTAACTGCCTTCTCCATATTGTTTTTCCAACTTATCTACTTGTCTGTCTTCTGATATTTTGAATTTACTGTTTAATGCTTTTGAACTCTCAAACACTATTTTCTGCTTGTCTAACTAAGTAAATTAATCAACCATTGTTTCTTAGTCCCTCAATCCTCGTGGGATCGACCCTCACTCACCTGAGGTATTACTTGGTACGACCTGGTGCACTTGCCGGTTAGTTTGTGGTTATAAATTTCGCACCAAGTTTTTGGCGCCGTTGCCGGGATTTGATATTGATTAACAACTAGTAGTTGTTTGATTGCTTAGATTAGGCGTTTTAGTTTTAATTTTATTTAAATTTTGCTTTAGTATTTTCAAAAAAAAATAAATAAATAAATAAAAATTAGCACTAATATCTTTCTTAATTTCTGAAATTAAGTTTGGTGTTCCCTAGTTAGTCTTATTTTAATTTTTCTTATTTAATTTGCCTAATAATTTTGAATTTTTTTTAGTCTTAATTTTACTAGTAATTTTTGAATTTTAGTGTTTGTTTGTTTTATTCAATATTTTTATCTCTTTACTCAGGTTACCTCACTGGGAATTCTCTGTACTCTGACGTAGAGAGTTCCATCTTTTATTATCTTCTGTTTGTTTATGCGCAGGAACAGAGACAAGGAACATCTCTTAGACTTTGATCCTGAACCTGAAAGAACTTTCAGGCGGCGTTTGCAACAAGCAAGACTTTACAAGGTTGCAGAATCCACTATGGATCCTAACAATGCTGCTAATGCCAATGTGGCAAATCCGAATGGGAATGAGCAACAAAGGAGAGTACTTGGGTCTTACTCTACTCCTACTGCAGATCTTTATGGGAAAAGCATTGTGGTGCCTCTTATAGCTACGAACAACTTTGAGTTGAAGCCACAATTGGTCACCCTGGTGCAACAAAACTGCCAGTATCATGGTCTTCCCCACGAAGACCCAAATTAATTTATTTCTAATTTTCTGCAGATTTGTGATACTGTGAAGACAAATGGAGTGAATCCTGAGGTGTACAAACTCATGCTCTTCCCGTTTGCTCTGAGGGATGGAGCAAAGCTATGGCTAGATTCCTAACCCAAGGAGAGTTTGGATACTTGGGACAAGGTTGTTACTGAGTTTCTTACTAAATTTTTCCCACCAAAGAAGCTGACTAAGCTTAGGGTGGAGGTTCAGACCTTCAGGAAGAAGGATGGTGAAACTCTTTATGAAGCTTGGGAGAGATACAAGCTACTGACTACGCAATGTCCTCCGGACATGTTCTCCAAATGGTCCCAACTAGATATCTTTTATGAAGGTTTGGGTGAAATGTCCAAGATGTGCTTAGATAATTCTGTGGGTGGTTCATTGCATAAGAAGAAGACACCAGAGAAGACTATTGAGCTTATTGAATTGGTTGCTAGCAACCAATATTTATACTCATCTAACAGGAATCCTGTGAACTCTGAGGCTCCTCAGAAGAAGGGTGTTATGGAAGTAGAAGCTCTTAATGCTATTCTTGCTCAGAACAAGCTTATGTCTCAGCAAATAAGTCTACTTACTCAACAGATGGGTGGCATGAAAGTCTCAGCTATCAACACCCAAAACCTACCTCAAGAGGTCCCTTATGACATGACAGGTAATTTTGTGCAAAATGATAATTATGATTATGCTCAATCCTCTTCTGAATAGGTCAATTACATGGGGAGTGGTCCTAGAAATTCCAATAATGACCCATATTCTAAGACATACAATCAGGGGTGGAGAAATCATCCAAATTTTGGGTGGAGGGACCAACCTAAGAGACCTCAAAATTTCAACAATAATTCTCAAGGCGACTTCCAACAGAACAATCACAATAACCGCCAATTTCAATCTCATCAACAACAACCACCTCCGCAGGCAAATTCTAAATCCCAAGAAGATTCTAATTGGGAGATGATGAGGGGTTTTATACAGGAAACCAGAGCCTCCATTAGAAACTTAGAGGTGCAAATGGGCCAACTGAGTAAGCAAATACCTGAGAGATCTGCAAGTACATTTTCAGGTAATACAGTGGTGAACCCAAGAAAAGATTGCAAGGTTATTCAATTGAGAAGTGGTAAAACAACTAGCCCTGAGACAAAGGCCAATGAAGAGCTAGTTGAAAAAGAAGCTCCAGAGGAAAAGAAGGAAGAAGTGGAGCGCATCCCTCCAAAGTTTGCAGACAACCCATTCCCTGACTCTCTTGACACTTACCCTACTTTGCCAAAGGCTCCTAAATACAAGCCAAAAATGCCATATCCTCAGAGGCTTCAGAAGGCTTCCAAAGAAAAGCAATTCTCTAAATTTTTAGATGTCTTCAAGAAGTTACAGATCAACAATCCTTTTGCAGAAGCTCTTGAGCAAATGCCTCTCTATGCAAAATTTATGAAAGAATTGTTGACCCACAAGAGGAATTGGAAGGAACAAGAAACAATGGTGTTAACCAAGGAATGTAGTGCCATTATCCAACACAACCTTCCTGAGAAGATGCCAGACCCAGGGAGATTTGTAATTCCTTACACCATTGGAGATGTCACTATTCAAAGGGCTTTATGTGATCTTGGAGCTAGCATCAATCTCATGCCACTTTCAGTGATGAAAAAGCTTCAAATTGAGGAGGTAAAACCCACTCGTATTTCTCTTTAACTTGCTGATCTTTCTATTAAATTACCTGTAGGTGTTGTTGAGGATTTACTTGTGAAAGTAGGACCATTTATTTTTCCTGTTGATTTTGTTATATTAGACATGGAAGATTAGGTAAAATCCTCTATTATACTTGGTAGATCCTTTTCAGCTACAGGTATAGCTCTGATTGATGTGCAAAAGAGTGAATTAACCCTGAGGGTAAATGAAGAACAGGTGGTCCTTAATGTTTTTGAAGTTCTCAAGCACCCTAATAATTCTGAAGGGTGTATGAAAATAGATGTTATTGAACCACTTGTTCAAGAGGTACTGAAAGCTGAGGTGCTTGATGACATTTTGGATCCTATTTCTGAGTATGAATTAGTTGAAGTTGATGATTCACCACCCCAGAAGGCTATGGTTCACACGCCTAAAGCAGAAGAGGAAGCCCCCAAGCTTGAGCTCAAACATTTACCTCCTTCTCTGAAATATGTGTTCTTGGGTGAAAATGATTCATATCCAGTGTTTATTAGCTCTTTCCTGAAGCCTGAAGAGGAAGAGGCGCTTATTTCAGTGCTCAGGAGCCATAAAACAGCTCTTGGGTGGACCATTAGTGACTTGAAGGGGATTAGTTCAACCAAATGTATGCACAAGATCCTCCTTGAAGATGATGCTAAACTAGTTGTGCAACCACAAAGGAGACTCAATCCAACCATAAAAGAGGTGGTCCAAAAAGAGGTAATGAAATTATGGGAAGCAGGTATTATTTACCCTATTTCTGATAGTCCTTGGGTAAGTCCTGTGCAGGTAGTTCCCAAGAAAGGAGGGATGACAGTGATCAAGAATGAAAAGAATGAGCTTATTCCTACAAGAATAGTCACAGGTTGGAGAATGTGTATAGACTACAGGAGGCTAAACACTGCTACAAGGAAGGATCACTTCCACTTGCCTTTCATTGATCAGATGCTTGAGAGGTTAGCCGGTCATGCTTTTTATTATTTTCTAGATGGATATTCTGGATATAATCAAATTGCAGTGGACCCTCAAGATCAAGAGAAGACAGTATTCACATGCCCCTTTGGAGTATTTACCTACAGGAGAATGCCTTTTGGACTTTGTAATGCTCCAGCAACTTTTCAGAGGTGTATGCTTTCAATTTTTTCTGATATGGTTGAAAAGTTCATTGAGGTATTTATGGATGATTTTTTTGTTTTTGGTAATTCTTTTGAATCCTGTCTTAAGCATTTATCTCTTGTCTTGAAACGGTGTCAAGAATCAAACCTTGTTTTAAATTGGAAAAAATTTCATTTTATGGTTATAGAAGGTATTGTTCTTGGACACCGGATTTCAAATAAGGGGATTGAGGTTGATAGAGCAAAGGTAGAGGTAATTGAAAAATTACCACCACCAGCCAATGTTAAGGCAGTCAGGAGTTTCTTGGGTCATGCAGGATTTTATAGAAGATTTATAAAGAATTTTTCTAAAATTGCTAAACCATTAAGCAACATGTTGGTTGCTGATGTTCCTTTTGTCTTTGATTCTGATTTCCTGCATTCTTTTGAAACTCTGAAAGCAAACCTTACCTTTGCACCCATTATAGCTCCCCCTAACTGGGATTTACCATTTGAGTTGATGTGTGATGCTAGTGATTTTGCTATAGGAGCTGTTCTAGGACAGAGGCATGGCAAGCTTATACATGTCATTTACTATGCTAGCCGTGTGTTAAATGATGCCCAAAAGAATTACACAACTATAGAAAAAGAATTATTAGCTATTGTGTATGCTGTTGATAAGTTTAGGTCTTATTTAATTGGTTCTAAGGTTATTGTTTATACTGATCATGCTGCTTTGAAGTACCTTCTAACCAAACAGGATTCTAAACCAAGATTAATCAGATGGGTGTTGCTCCTTCAGGAGTTTGATATTGAGATAAAAGACAGGAAAGGGTCAGAAAATCAAGTAGCTAACCATCTCTCCAGAATTGAGCCTGAAGCAGGGGTACAACCACCCACAGCTGTGACTGAGACATTTTCGGATGAGCAATTGTTCCTCATTCAGCAAGCTCCATGGTTTGCAGACATTGCAAATTACAAGGCCATGAATTTTATTCCAAGGGAGTACAGTAGGCAACAAGTAAAGAAGCTATTGGCTGATGCCAAGTACTACATTTGGGAGGATCCATACCTTTTTAAAAGGTGTTTAGATGGTATAATCCGGAGATGTGTCCCGGATGAAGAAAAACAGCAGATTCTTTAGCACTGTCATGGTTCTTATTATGGCGGCCACTTTGGTGGTGAAAGGACAGCTACAAAGGTCCTTCAGAGCGGGTTTTACTGGCCGACTCTCTTCAGGGACTCAAGAGAATTTGTGAAGCACTGTGACAGATGTGAAAAAGCCACGAATTTCCCTGCCAACCATGAAATGCCACAGTAGGGGATTCTTGAGGTTGAGCTGTTTGATGTGTGGGGCTTTGATTTCATGGGACCCTTCCCACCTTCACATTCAAACAACTATATCCTAGTGGCAGTTGATTATGCGTCCAAGTGGGTGGAAGCTGTGGCTCTACCCACCAATGATGCCAAGGTGGTAATGAGCTTTCTTCAGAGATATATCTTTAGCCAGTTTGGTGTCCCAAGGACACTCATTAGTGATGGAGGAAGTCACTTCTGTAACAGACAGCTGGACTCTCTTCTGCAGAGATATGGAGCCCGTCATAAAGTGGCAGCCCCCTATCACCCTCAGACAAGTGGACAATTTGAAGTTTCCAACAGGGAACTTAAGAGGATTCTAGAGAAAACCGTCAGTGTTTCAAGAAAGGACTGGTCTAGGAAGCTTGATGATGCTCTCTGGGCATACCGGACAGCTTACAAGACTCCTATTGGCATGTCCCCTTATTAGTTGGTCTATGGCAAAGCCTGTCACTTGCCAGTTGAACTGGAGTATAAAGCCCACTGGGCAATCAGGTATTTGAATCTTGATTTAGAAGCTGCAGGAATTAAGCGAATGCTTCAGTTGAATGAGCTTGATGAATTCAGACATTCAGCCTATGAGAATGCCAAGCTCTATAAGGAGAGAACCAAGTTATTGCACAACAAGAAGATTGCCATTAGAGTCTTTGAGCCAGGACAGAGAGTGCTTCTATATAATTCAAGGCTCAAACTCTTTCTCGGGAAGATGAAATCCCAGTGGTCAGGACCGTTTATGGTTACCAGAGCTTCACCATATGGTCATATGGAAATACAGGAAGAAAATTCCGACAGAAAATTTACAGTGAATGGCCAGAGGTTGAAACACTATCTTGGAGGCGAGATCGATCGTCAGAGGTCCGCTCATCTGCTGAATTAGCAGAACTGACCGTCAAGCTAGTGACGTCAAAGAAGCGCTTGTCGGGAGGCAACCCGATAATTTCGTATCCTTAGTTATTTTTACTGTTTTTCTTTCGTATTAAGTGTGTTCTGATCATGTAGCTATTTAGAACAGGAACCGAACACTTCGAAAAAAAAAGCGAGCACACGACGCGCAAGCGTCGCTGACGCGTACGCGTCATATGTGAGTACGAGAAAAATAAAAATTGAACAGAGAGTTGGGTAGGAGTGGTGTTGGTGGCGTGCCTTGCACACAAGCGAGCCCACGCGTACGCGTCATTCACGCGTGCACGTCGTTTGCGCTTTTCGCCACCCACGCGTGCGTGTACCTGACGCGTACGCGTGACCCTGAAAATCGGCATCAACGAGTGTTTGGGCAGAGAGTAGTGCTGGCTTGGGGCTGGAACTGTGCTAGAGGCACAAACTTGATCACGCGTACGCGTCCCCAACGCGTGCGCGTACTTTGCATAAATGGCCATCCACGCGTGCGCGTTCATGATGTGCACGCGTCATATGAGAATTTTGGTTCCCAAGCCACGCGAACAGAGAGTTGTGTATTCACGTGGCCACCTTCGCGCGATTCGCACAAACCAAGGGCACGCGTATGCGTGCCAGACGCTTACGCGTCACTTTCAAAATCGGGCGACCCACGCGTACGCGTGCTGTACGCGTACGCGTCGCATGCGCCGCACAACTCCACTGGTACGCCGCCCAGTTTTGATTTTCATTCTCTCTCCCTCCCAAATCCTAATTCTCTCTTGTTCTTTTATCCTTTTATTCTTCTTTCATCATACTATTTGTTTTTGTTTTCAGTTCTTCTTTTCTTGCGGACAAGTAAACCTTTAAGTTTGGTGTTGTCGTTTCGCTAATGGTTTTTCTGTTTAATTTTATGGTACCAAAGGGAGGCGAATCATCTTCACGGAGGAGCACAGCTTGAAGAATAAAATAGCCACTAGGATAACTGAGGTGGTTGAATTTCTTTCATTATATATTCCTTCCCGCTCTTACTATGTTATGTTCCGGTTTTCTGCTATTTTGTCTCGTTTATTGCATGATCCTTTATTAGATAAATTCCTAGGTTCTAGTTTAGTTCTGTTATTTTCAAAATTTCTGTTAGTTGCTTTAATTCTGAAAGGTGTCTCATGTATTGTCCACTGAGCTTGAAATCAAAAAGAAAGAAGAAAAGGGGATGTAATGCATGAGAAATTGAGTTTAATTTTTTTAAGAGTAGTCTCATTTAATCAAATGTGGTGGTGTTCTCTATGATTCTAAATGCATGACATAAACCGTGCATGTTTAAATTTGAATCAAGGAATGTTGACATATAAGGAAAAGGAATTTAGAGAAGTATTATGAATTTTCTGAAAATTAGTGACAGTTAATCCTTGAAGCAAAAGAAACAGCAAAAAAGGGGGGATATAAAAGCAAGGTCCAAGGCTCTAAGCATCAATGACTAGGGAGGTCAGACATGATTAAAAGCTCAAAGAGTTGTTTCCCTAATCATATGCTTGTGGTGTTCTTGTGTCAAGTAATCCTTGAGATAGAATATTTAGAGTTGAGATCAACTGCAATTAGTAGAGTATGCCAAAGGCTTTGAGCACCACTGTCTGGGAATAGCTGAAAGAAAAAAATCAGAACTTCAAAAGAGTTTCCCAGTTAAGTGCTTGTGGTGTTCTTGTGTCAATTAACCCTTGAGACAGAACATTTAAAGTCACGGCTAGGCTCAAGGTGCAAAGCACCAGTTAATTGAGAATTAAGGGATATCTGCTGTGTTCAAGGATTTAACTGAGGTATAAAGATCAGAGAACTCATAATATGATCCGGATTCTAATTTCGCATGACATTGACATTCCTCTGATTCAAAGGAGAGTGAGATGCCAAAACTTTTCAGAATTGCAATAGATAAATCTCACTTTAAGAAGAGACACAAGCATAACTGAACTCTCATTTCTCCTGCAAATTCACATCTTAATCTTGTATTAGTTTTGGTTGCTTGAGGACAAGCAACAATTCAAGTTTGGTGTTGTGATGCGTGAGCATCTTTCCTATTTTTTTCTAGTGAATTTGCATTTAATCTGTTGAGTTTAATTAAGAATTAATTATCTTTTAACCACTATGAATGCTACTTTGAGTCGTGTGCAATTCTGTTTATTTTAGGTAGCATTCGGATGGATTTGATGGAGTTTCCGCAGAAAAAGAGAAGAAAGCTATATAGGGCAGGAATGACTTAGAGGATGGAGATGAAGCTTGCACAAATGGAAGGAGCAAAAGAATTAAAGGAGATGACCAGCAAGGAGCGACACGTGCGCGTACCTGACGCGTGCGCGTGATTTGGAGATTTGCAAAGCGATGTGTGCACGTACCTGACGCATACACGTAACAAGCAAAGAAGACCATCGACGCATACGCGTGACTGACACGTACGCGTGACATGCGCCACGTGCAGAAAACGCAGAAAACGCTGATTGCTATAATTAATTTTGAGTTAAACTTTAATTTTTATAAATAGGAAAAGATATTATATTAGTTTTAGAAAATAGATTTTAAATTTATTAGGATTAGATATAAAAAAAAAAGAAACTTCTCTTCGGGGGATTATTCCATCTCAGCCCAATTTACAGTTTACCAGAATCCTAGTTTTAACTCTTTTCCATGAGCAACTAAACCTCCACTGTTAAGGTTAGGAGCTCTGTCTATTTGTATGGATTGATTCTATTGTTTTTGTATTTTAATTTATGTACTGATTTATAATTTAAGAATTATTTTCGTTCTTTATCTTATGAATTTGGGTGGAACGGAAGTATGACCCTCTTTCTAATTGAGTTCTTGTATAACTTGGAAAAGCTCTTTACTTGAACAACAACAACTTGAAAATAATTTCTCCTAAATTCTAATTATCTGGACTTAACGGGATATGTGACATATAATCCTCTTATATTTGGATAATTAGGATTTTTATGGCATAATAACTAGAATTAAACTTCACCCCCTAATTAGAATTAATTGACCAAGGAATTGGCGGTTGATGAAAGTTAGAGGAGACTAGAAAGGTCTAAGAAATTATGGTCTAGTCACATATAGTTTTCCATGAATTAAATCTTGCATGATTAAAATAGTTAGTAAGAAAAGTCAATCCGGAAAATAGATAACTCTGAAGCCTTAACTGCCTTATCCATATTGTTTTTCCAACTTATCTACTTGTCTGTCTTCTGATATTCTGAATTTACTGTTTAATACTTTTGAACTCTCAAACACTATTTTCTGCTTGTCTAACTAAGTAAATTAATCAAACATTGTTGCTTAGTCCCTCAATCCTCGTGGGATCGACCCTCACTCACCTGAGGTATTACTTGGTACGACCCGGTGCACTTGCCGGTTAGTTTGTGGTTATAAATTCTGCACCAGGAATTAGTTAAGAAATTTGGTATGGAAAATGCCAAACCTATGGGAACTCTGATGCATCCTAATTCAAAATTAGACAAGGGAGAAACTGAGAAAGATGTGGATGAGACTAGGTATAGACGAATGATTGGTTCTCTTATGCACTTAACTTCCTTCCCGCTCTTTTGTTAGCAATTTTGTAGAGTTCAGCTGAGATCAGCTGATGAACTTCCACTTCTTTTCCCATCATGATGCAATGGATCATCACTGCTCTTTTAACTGTGACTTCAGAACGGTTGCTGGTAGGCAACAGAGAATGCCCAATGAAGTCCAGCCATCCTCTGGCGACTGGTTTGAGATCTTCTCTCTTGAGTTGATTTGGGACACCCTTTGTGTTGGTGGTCCACCTGGCTCCAGGGATACATATGTCCTCTAGAATCTTATCCAAGCCCTTGTCTGTTCTCATCATTCTCCTGTTGAAGGAGTCTGGATCATCTTTCAGCTGAGGTAGCTTTAAGATCTCTCTGATCTTGTCAGGGGTGGTATGAACAATCTTTCCTCTGACCAT
>NC_029785.2:21925166-21933567 GCF_000816755.2 Arachis ipaensis
ACTTTCGTTTCAGGATTAGCTAGGACTTCCCAGTTCCTGATTCGAATTTGCTCCTGGATCTCTGGATATTCATCTTCTTTCAGATCGAATCTAACTTCCGGGATCACTGATCTCAGACCCATTATTTTGTTATAATGGTCTGAATGTTCTTTAGATAAGAACTTCCCTTGATTCTAAAGTGGTTTTGGAACGCTCTCTTTCTTGCCTCTTGGAGTGGGTTGTTTTCCTTTGGGAGCCATGATCTTAGTGATCGCGGATAAACACACCAAACTTAGAGGTTTGCTTGTCCTCAAGCAAAAGAAAAGAAAGGAGAGGGATAGAAGGAGAGCTAGGTGCAATTGTTGATGGGAGGGGAGGGAGGCCAAACTCTAATTTATAGGGAGGGAGGGTGGGTTTTCGAAAAAAAAGAGATAAAGATATGCTAAAAAGATTTATTTGGAAAAGATAAGATAGAAGATATGATAAGAAAAGATATGGTTTAAGATTGAAAAGATATGAAAGATTTTTGAAAAAGATAGATTTAGATTTTGAAAAAGATAAAGTGGAGGTTTTGAAAAAGATATTGATGAGTTGAAAAGATAGATTTGTAAAAAAAAATTTTGAAAAGAGTTGGATTGAATTTGCAAAGATGCCTGGTGCTTATGGATTAAAATACATTTGATATTTTTAAGGTAGGGTTTTTAGAAATTAGGGATTTTAGAAATCAGGGTTCTTAACATGTTTATGCAAGAAATCATGAATTGAAGTATGAAAATCAAGATTTAGAATGAAAAAATATGAAGAAAAATGAGTTTTGCCTCCTCCCTGCCATCCTGGCGTTTGAACGCCCAAACACTGCCTGTTTTGGGCGTTCAACTCCCAAATGCTGCTCTCCTGGGCGTTCAACGCCCAGCTGCTGCCATTACTGGCGTTCAACGCCCAGTGGGTGCCCATTTCTGGCGTTGAACGCCCAGATTGCTACCATTACTGGCGTTCAACGCCCAGTGGCTGCCCATTTTGGGCGTTGAACGCCCAAAATACACTTTTACTGGCGTTTTCTTGCCAGTGAGCTCGTTTTTTCTGTTTTGTCTGCCGAGTCCTTCTGTAACTCTGTGGACTTTATACAAATGATTCCTCACCTTAGTGTCAGTAAACTTTATATAAACAAATAAAAATAAAAATAGGGCAAAATGCTTAGAGGATTGTTGCCCCATGGCTGGGTTGCCTCCCAGCAAGCGCTCCTTTATTGTCTTTAGCTAGACCTTGCTGAGCTTTTAATCTAGCTTTAGCCTTGAGCATTCTTGCTCAATGTTGCCTTCAAGATAGTGCTTGATTCTCTGTCCATTGACAATGAACTTCTTATCAGAATCAATATCTTGAAGCTCCACATAACCATATGGTGATACACTTGTAATCACGTATGGTCCCCTCCACCGGGATTTCAGTTTCCCGGGGAATAGCCTGAGTCTAGAGTTAAACAACAGAACCTTCTGTCCTGGTTCAAAGATTCTAGATGACAGCTTTATGTCATGCCACTTTTTTTATTTTTCTTTATAAAGCTTGGCATTTTCGAAAGCTGTGAATCTGAATTCCTCTAGCTCATTTAGCTGGAGCAATCGTTTTTCTCCTGCTGATTTGGCATCAAAGTTTAGGAATCTGGTTGCCCAGTAGGCTTTATGTTCCAGTTCCACGGGCAGGTGACTGACAAACCCCAATTTGACGGTTTGTTTTGTATTGATTTTTGGGGAATTTTATCACCTTTTACCCATATTTATTCAAGAAATAGCATGGTTGTGTATATTCTCCTTTAATTGTGCTTGAATGTGAAAACATGTTTTGTAGGACTCAAAATAGCTAAATTTAATTCACCTTGATTCTATTAGATGCCTTGATATGTTTGTTAAGTGATTTAAGGTTTAGGAGGCAAAGATTGGATCAAGGGAATGAAGAAAGAAAGCATGAAAAGTCAGAGAACTCATGAAGAAATGGAAGAACCGGAAAGCTGTCAAGCCGACCTCTTCGCACTTAATCGGCCATAACTTGAGCTACAGAGGTCCAAATGATGCTGTTCCAGTTGGGTTGGAAAGCTAACATCCGGGGCTTCGAAACGATATAAGATTTGCCATAGTTGCTACACGTATGGTGGCACGCACGCGTAAAGTACGCGCACGCGCCGTTGCTGCCACCTAGTTCACTTAAAGCAAAACGTGGCCAGCGATTTTAGAAGCCTTGTGGGCCCAATCCAACTCATTTCTGATGCTATTTAAGCCAAGGATTGAAGGGGAATCAACATACTTGTCATCATTAGTTTAGTTTTAGCTTAGTTTAGTAGTGAGAGTTAGTTTCTAGAGAGAGAAGCTCTCACTTCTCTCTAGAATTAGGATTAGGTTTAGTTCAATAATCTTAGATCTAGGTTTTAATCTTTGCTTTCTTCTACTTCTACCTTTCAATTCTTTGTTGTTACATTGTAATTTCCTTCATGTTGTTCTTATGTTTTGTTGTAGATCTACTTTTGCTCCTTCTATTTTCTTTCAATTCAATTAGAAGTAATTCATAATAATTGTGTTCCTTTTGATTGTTGTCATTAATTCATTGCCATAATTGTTGTTAGATTCTATTTTTGTTATCAATTTACTTTGCTTTTCTTTTATGCCTTCCAAGTGTTTGATGAAATGCTTGGTTGGATTTTAGAGTAGAGTTTTATGTTCTTGGCTTGGAAAGGTAACTTAGGAACTCTTGAGTGTGACATGCCTTACCATACATAAGTTGGTATGGAGAGGTCCCTATAGGGGTCTTGAATGCTGTTCTGTAAGCCCACAGAGCATCATACAAGCTCCGTGCCCAATCCTTTCTATGGGTATTTACTGTCCGTTCCAGGATTCTCTTTAATTCTCTGATAGAGACTTCAGCTTGCCCATTAGTTTGTGGATGATATGGAGTAGCCACCTTGTGGCGAATCCCATACCGAACCATGGCAGAGTAAAGCTGTTTATTGCAGAAGTGGGTGCCCCCATCACTGATGAGTACTCTAGGGACACCAAACCTGCTAAAGATATGTTTCTGGAGGAACTTCAGCACTGTTTTAGTATCATTGGTGGGTGTGGCAATGGCCTCAACCCATTTTGATACATAGTCAACTGCCACCAGAATATAAGTGTTTGAGTATGATGGTGGAAAGGGTCCCATGAAGTCAATTCCTCATACATCAAACAACTCAATCTCCAAGATTCCTTGTTGAGGCATGGCGTAACCATGAGGCAGATTGCCAGCTCTTTGGCAACTGTCACAGTTACGTACAAACTCTCGGGAATCTTTATAGAGTGTGGGCCAATAGAAGCCACATTGGAGGACCTTGGTGGCTGTTCGCTCACTTCCGAAATGGCCTCCATATTGTGATCCATGGCAGTGCCATAGGATCTTCTGTGCTTCTTCTCTAGGCACACACCTACGGATTATTCCGTCTGCACATCTCTTAAAGAGATAGGGTTCATCCCACAAGTAGTACTTTGCATTAGTAATTAATTTCTTCTTTTGTATCCTGTTGTACTCCTTGGGTATGAACCTTGCAGCTTTATAGTTTGCAATATCGGCAAACCATGGTGTTTCCTGAATGGCAAATAAATTCTCATTCGGAAAAGTCTCAGAGATCTCAAGAGAGGGGAGGGGCGTCCCTTCTACTGGCTCTATCCAGGATAGATGATCAGCCACTTGGTTCTCTGTCCCTTTTCTGTCTCTTATTTCTATATCAAACTCTTGCAGAAGCAACACCCATCTGATGAGCCTGGGTTTTGAATCCTGCTTTGTGAGTAGATATTTAAGAGCAGCATGATCAGTATACACAATCACTTTTGATCCTACTAAGTATGATCTGAACTTGTCAATGGCGTAAACCACTGCAAGTAATTCTTTTTCTGTGGTTGTGTAATTTTTCTAGGCATCATTTAGAACGCGACTGGCGTAATAAATGACGTGCAGAAGCTTATCATGCCTCTGTCCCAACACTGTACCAATGGCGTGATCACTGGCATCACACATTAGCTCAAATGGTAATGTCCAGTCTGGTGCAGAAATGACTGGTGCTGTGACCAGCTTAGCTTTCAGCGTTTCAAACACCTGCAGGCACTCTGTGTCAACCATATACTGAGAAGTCATCCATGAAGATTTCCAGAAATTTTTCCACCATATTAGAGAAAATAGAGAGCATGCATCTCTGGAAGGTTGCAGGCGCATTACACAGGCCAAATGGCATTCTTCTATAAGCAAACACTCCAGATGGACATGTGAATGCTGTTTTCTCTTGATCCTGAGGATCTACTGCAATCTGGTTATAGCCTGAGTAGCCATCCAAAAAGCAGTAATAATCATGACCTGCTAGTCTTTCTAGCATCTGGTCTATGAATGGTAAAGGAAAATGATCCTTTCTGGTGGCTGTATTGAGCCTTCTGTAGTCAATACACATGCGCCACCCTGTAACTGTTCTTGTAGGAACCAGTTCATTTTTTTCATTATGAATCACTGTCATGCCTCCCTTTTTTGGGACGACTTGTACAGGGCTCACCCAAGGGCTATCAGAAATAGGATAAATAATCCCAGCCTCCAGTAATTTGGTGACCTCTTTCTGCACCACTTCCTTCATGGCTGGATTTAGCCACCTCTGTGGTTGAACCACTGGTTTAGCATTATCCTCCAATAAGATTTTGTGCATGCATCTAGCTAGGCTTATGCCCTTAAGGTCACCTATGGACCACCCAAGAGCTGTCTTGTGTGTCCTTAGCCCTTGAATAAGTGCCTCCTCTTCCTGTGAATTTAAAGCAGAGCTTATGATCACTGGAAAAGTGTCACCTTCTCCCAGAAATGCATATTTCAAGGATGGTGGTAATGGCTTGAGCTCGGGTTTAGGAGGTTGTTCCTCTTTCAGAAGAAAGTTCAGAGGCTCTTTCATGTCCTCTGAATCCTCCAAATCAGGCTGAACATCTTTAAAGATGTCTTCCAACTCTGATTCGAGACTCTCAGCCATGTTGATCTCTTCTACCAAGGAGTCAATGAGATCAACTTTCATGTAGTCTTTTGATGTGTCTGGATGCTGCATGGCCTTGACAGCATTCAACTTAAACTCATCATCATTGACTCTCAGGGTTATTTCCCCCTGTTGGACGTCAATGAGGGTTCGTCCAGTTGCTAGGAAGGGTCTTCCTAGAATGAGAGTGGCCCTCTTGTGCTCCTCCATTTCCCGCACAACAAAGTCAGTGGGAAAGGCGACTGGCCCAATTCTGACAATCATGTCTTCAATCATGCCTGATGGGTATTTAGTGGAGCCATCAGCAAGTTGGAGACATATCCGGGTTGGTTTAACTTCTTCAGTTAAGCCAACCTTTCTGATGGTGGATGCAGGTATTAGGTTGATGCTTGCCCCAAGATCGCATAAAGCTGTCTTGGTGCAATTACCTTCTAATATGCATGGTATCAGAAAACTCCCAGGGTCTTTAAGCTTTTTAGGAAAGCTCTTCGGAATGACTGCACTGCATTCTTCAGTGAGGAAAACTCTTTCTGTTTCTCTCCAATCCTTTTTATGACTCAAGATCTCTTTCAAGAACTTGGCATAAGAAGGTATTTGCTCAAGTGCCTCTGCAAATGGAATCTTTATTTCAAGAGTCCTGAGATAGTTCAGCGCCAGCCTTCTACCAATTTTCTGGCGTTTTAGTTCCAGAATTACTTTTCCCTGGGCTCTTACTGTCCTCCGGTGAATTTTGGGTGGTTTGCTCATTTCTTAGCTTTTTGCTGCCTTGAGGTGGGGTATTTAATGTTTTCCCACTTCTTAGTTGAACTGCTTGGCATTCTTCTGCTATTTGCCTTGACAGCTGCTGCTTTGTTTGCTTAAACTGTTCGTCCATAGGATTGTTTCATGAAGCTGCTGATGTCTGCTCTTTTTGTCTCATGAATTCTGTTCATTTTGCTATTCTGGAACTTATGTTTGTTATTTCTGGATGACTGTAATACCTTAACAACTGCTGCAGTTACCTTTAACTCATTTAGGTATTTTGAACTGTGTTCTAACACTTTCCTGCATGTTTTAAGGTGATATTTTTGTTGATCTTGCTTATTATCCACCCTTGATGACAAAAGGGGGAGTAATCACCTGCAGAATGTTGATTTTTGAATCTTAATTGTGAATTTTTGATTGATGCGGCTGATAGTTTTGAACATACATTGCTACTGAGCTGCTGCAGGAAATGTAGTGATATGCCTATTGGAACATGCTTTTATATGTTGTTGGTTTGCCCTTGATTAATCTTGATACTTAGCTTTGGTTAACATGATATGTTCTGTATTGGGCTGATTTGGTGGTGTTGTTTGCTTAAACTCCTTTAGTCAAGATAAATGTGTGTAGCTATTTATTGTGTTCTCTATAAGTACAATGTAAAACAGGAACAAATAGGAGAGCATAAATCTAGGGGGAGCTACTCTTGAAAAAGAAAGGGGGAGCAACACTAAAGCAAGAAACATCAATCAAAGGGAAGTTTTCTAACTTTACTAAAATACAATTCCTTTTGGTTATTGCTTAATTATGTTTTTCATCAAGGGGGAGATTGTTGAGTTAAGAAATTAACTAAATTAATTAATGATGACAAATATTATTTTTGGGCAAAATAAATAATTAGTGTTGATTATTAATAATTGTATGTTGCTAATTATTTATTAAATATTGCAGGCCAAAATTCAATTTAGCAGCCCAAATAGAATGGAAAATAAAACAAGGCTGATGGGTTAATAACATAAACAAAGCACAAAAGGAAACAAAGCTGAGAAATCAAAATGGGCCAAGCAAATCATAACCCGATCCAAGCCCGATTTGATTTCAGCAAGCAAACCCCTCTCATTTGCTTTACCAAAAGCAACATTCACTTTTGTACCTTGGTCAGAAATCAGAAAAAGTGAGAGAGAGAGCTTCTTCCCTAAGCTAATCACCAAAGAAGCAAGAAAGAGAGAGATTAAGCTTGAAAGGCAAATGTCAAATCAGCAAGATCAAACCAAATCAAGCTTAAGAAAAGATTAAAGGTAACCCATTTCCTTTTGCATGCATTAGATCTTCCTCTCTTCATCTTCAACGTTCTGCCTATCCATTCTGAGATACATGGAAAAGATGTTATCTGTTCTTCTCTACTGTAAATCTACAGTCTCAAACGTATCTTGGGGACCAAGTTGGTTTTCAAGGGCTAAGATTTGGTTTATCATTGAAAGATCCTTTTGTGTTTGCTGTCTTGAGGCTTTCGGTCAACCAAGGAAAGTCAGAAGCAAAGTTTCTACTCTGAGGATTAATGAGAAAAAGTGAGTTTGTGGGTTGGTGAAGCACAGTGCTCAAGGAGTTGACCTAGAAAGAAGAACCCAGCAACATGCAAGGAGATAAAAGAGGTTTGCTATTCATTCAGAAGCCAAGGAGAGATAACCTAGTGTATTGAGGTTTGTTCTGTGAAGAAGTTCTCTGAAGAAGTTCCTCTATTTGGACAGTGCTTTCTTTCAAAGAAGCATTCCGCCAAAAATGAAGAACTGAATCAGAGATGTAAATCTGGTTTATCACATAGCAAAGAGGATGTTGATGAAGTCAATCTCCTTCATGTTATTGCAGATTGTATTTTACTTTTCAATGTTTATCTTTCTGTAATTTCTTGAGTAAAAGGCATATAGTGAGAACTCAAGAAAAAGCCAATGAGTTGAAAGAGGCTGAGTGATACACTTGAGAGAAAAGCCTAGAATTGGTTTCAGATTTCTTTAGGTAGGTCTATGTCTTGTATCTTGTACCTGTGAGGTATCCCTTTCTTAGTTGGGTTAGCACTAAGAGTGAAGAGTTGAGTATTAGCATAGCCAATGTCAAGTTAGGTTAGAACTTGAGTGTGAAAGGATTGTGTCAATCCTGTGAAATTGGTGTATATAATTCTTTTAACTATAGTGGAAATTCCTCCATTGTTGTGGAGGAAACTGGACGTAGGTTGCATAGCACAAGGCAACCGAACCAGGATACATGCTGGTGTTAGCTTCTCTCTTCTCTACAATGTTCTGTTTTCTGATATTCATGAGACAAATAAATTGTCTCATAAATTTCTGCTGCTGAGTTCAAACAGAATCAGAATTCAAAGTTTGCTTTAAAGGGTCATTTCAGTAACTAAAAAAAAAGGCATAGATTCAACCCCCTTCTCTAAGCCTACTACAACCTTCAAGAACATATAACAATTAGGCATAGTTGGTCAAATAGGCAATCCCAAGTAATGCAAACGCAGACAAAATAGACAAATACACATGATGTATGCCTGCCCTATGGCTGATGATATCATCTGTCGGTTATATAGCCAAACCTGACATGTCGGTAGCTAACCCTGGACAGTCCCTTCGTGCGCGCATCCCCAAGAGTGTATATATATATATATAT
>NC_029785.2:21933932-21940889 GCF_000816755.2 Arachis ipaensis
ATCAATTTTCATCTCATTGGGAGAACTTCCGGGGCATTAAAGTACTCGGCCACATCTTGCGACTTAAGGTCAACAGAGTATAGAGTCTCAACATAGGGAAGTGGTGGCTAGCCACAGCATCTACCCAAGAAAACTCGTATTTTAGATATGTGGAAGTGCATAAGCCAGTAATAATTTAATATCAATCATTCATCATCAATTCTGTCATCATTCATAACATCATCATTGTTTTCGCATTTCCTTAACCACAAATCATTACTTCAAACCTTTCTTCATCATCAAGTTAACTCCTTCTCTAAGTTTATCCCTCTCTATATGATTTAATAACTAAATTTGGGACTTTAGGAGGTAACTATAGAGGTTTAAAAGTTAGAAAATAGGTTGAAATCACAAAATTCTACTTTTCCTAAAAATAGCGGTTCCGCATACACATGCCATGTTTTGCATACGTGGAGGTGTTATTTGTCATTCTCATGTACACGACACTTGTCAGCATAAGCGAGCCCCTTGGCCAGGGAAAACTTCCCGCGTCGCATGGCATTGCTCGGGTACGCGAGCCTGCAGAGCCTAGGGTCCGCGTCGCGTGTGTGTTCGCGTATGCATGCGCCTTAAAAATGTTAAAAAGCTGTTAAGTCCTGTAGAATTTACTTTTACACTCCAAACTTTCAACGTGCATAACATTTTCGTTAAAAATAATTTTTAATCCATTCCTCAAATGACATAAACTCACAAACCCAAATTTTTATTTAAAACAAGTTTGGTAAATTTTGAGGTTCTGGAAACCGAATTATGGCCCGCCGAAGTTTGGTCAAAAATCAAATTTTCAAGGAAATGCCAAACCTCTATTTTTACCAAACTTTCCTTTAAAAACCAATGTATCACTCCTCAAAATAACCCTCATTGTGCATAAAACAAGTTCACAACCATACCATCTTCTCCCCATTACACCATTTACTCAAACATATTTATTTTCACTCCATCAACCCAAAAATCAATTCAACATCATTCATTATTCATTAAACTACTGCCATCATAATTTAGTATCATCATCAAACACCAAAAATCACACCTTCAACAAAATCGTCAACCTTTAACTCATTCTCATAATAATTCAATATTTCCATCAAAGTTACTAAACATTAACATACTTGCACATTCCATCATATCCTATGGTCATCTAGCCTAAGTTTTCGCATGACATTATATATTATCTACGAGAAACAAAAATCGTACTGTAACACCGTACCACACAGAACATTATGCTTAAGTTGAAAAGCTGAGGTGGTGAGGTATTACGAACTCTAAAATAAAATATATAAATAATAATAGTTGAAAAGAATTTATAAAAGGAGCCTTGAAGAAAAGTTTAAACAAAAGTCGCAAAACGAAAAGTGCAATGCTCACATAAACGGAAACATACGTACGAAGAAAAGTAAAGATACATACATATGTAGGAACGGAGTGTCAAAAGATACCGGATATAAAGCTCCTAACTCGACCTATGAAGCCATGGTTAGCCGGAGAATATTTACATACATATATACAATTCCAAGTTTCCCAAAACATTCAAAATTAACCCTAGTTCTCAATCAAGCCTCTATGAGGTACAAAAGTAAAGCACATATATTAAGGAGAAAACACAAAAGCCAACAAAAGCTAATAACCCAACTTCGCTGAAACGAAAACTCTAGACGCCTAGCATGGTGCCTCACGGTCTGCATCTGAAAAAGACAACATATGTATGGAATGAGAACCGAAGGTTCTCAGCATGGTAATGGTACCCACATAAATAATATATAAGGTCCCTAGAAATCCAGAGGCAATTCTTGAACTCTAACACTCAGAATTAAACTTAAAAGATTAACTAAACCAGATTTTGGGTATATAATCTAAGGTTTTTCAGGTTATAACTCAAATACTAACTTAACCCTACAAATCTTGCTCCTTCCAGCCCTCCGAACATTGGTGGAACTACCCTCCTCACATCTCCACCATACGAGGGGTCTTTCAGTTGTACAGACAAACAAAATAGACAAGGAACACACAGATATAGATAGTAGTTACAGCATGTAGAACAAGTAGCAGATAAGCAGGGATAAAGCAGTTAAGCAAACCAAAACAATGCACACTCAAATAAGACATACAAATGCACATGATGCATGCCTGTCCTACTAGGCGTGAGCTCATGTGTCGGTTATATTGCCAGATCCTAACACATTCTGGTAGCTAACCCAGATGTCGTCTCTCGTCTGCGCATCTCCAGGAGGCATAACATCGAGGGATTAGTGCCCTACCACCTTCTCCTAGAGGCATACACCAGGGGAAATGAATCGGGGGATTAGTGCCCTACCACGTTTCCCTAGTAAGGCAATGCCATACCTGTCGGGGGATTAGTGTCCAACCACCTTATAGACAGATAGAGAGAATGTGAGGGAAAATGTTGGGAGATTAGTGACCTACCACCTTCTTCACATCCCATACAACACAATCACAAGTAATGTGGGAGAATGAATCAAGGAAATAGCACCCTACCACCTTCCCCACATCTAACATATCACAATCATGGAGAATACATGGGAAAAATACTACTGCCTTTCCCACATCCACCTAATCAGTATCATCATTTCTATTAATTATGTCTCATCCATATCCGTACTTCATCAACCACAAATCATTACTCAAGCACATAGTTTTCATATTCATCATCATATATCATCACATATTTAGGGTTTTAGCACTTTCCAAACATAATTAACCACTTCACGATCTTTGTTCACCACCAAAACAACACCCTCTCAAGGTACACCCCTTCGCTATGACTAAAACTAAATTTTAGAACATTAGAGAGTAAAAATAGAGGTTTAGAAATTAGAAAATAGGTTGAAAATCATAAAAATGCACTTTCCTCAAAACAGGGTGTCTCGCGTACACGAGTACGTTAGACAGAGGTGAATGGCCGCGTACGCGAGGGTGTTATTTGCCATCTCACGTACATGACCATTGTTTGCATACCCGAGTCCCATCGATAGTAGCAAATTCTCACGTACGTAACCATATGTCCACGTATGCGAGCCTTGCCTTTTTCCCAAAAAGCTATTATAAACCCGCAGAAACACTTTTACATACCAACTTCCGACGTGCATAACTTCACGGATCAAATTTCATTCAAAATAAGTTTGGAAATATTTGGGGTCCAGAAGCCGAGTTATGGCCCGCCGAAGTTTGGTCAAAAATTAATTTTTCTCAAAAATCACAAACCTCTATTTTTACAACTTCTCAACTCAATTACTGATAACCCAAGCTTCAAAACATCATCAAAACAAACCAAACCATATCTCAACACTCATCTTTCACTTCATAATACACCAACTATACAATTTCATAAGATTCAACTCCAATAATTCATAATCAATACAACTTTATACTCAATCATCAATATATCATTATTAATCATCAAAATCATCATTTCACCAAACATTAACCATATTAATCAACAAAAATTCATAACAAGTTCAAAATTTTCATCATTTACTAATCATCAACATGCTAACATAATCTACCCTATCCTATGGTCATCTAGCCTATGTTTTCACAAGACATTACATATTATCTATGAGAAACCAAAACCATACATTGGCCTATTCCTCCCTAATGCCAAAGCACCTCAAATATCTCCATTCTTCAAGTGTCCAAAGCCTCAAATCTCACCAAACAAAAATCCAACCTCCACAATTCGCTTTCTGGTCACTGATATCACCAAATTTGTCTTCGAAATATATATCTCACTCTAATTCCACATAAATACCACAAAATGAAACTAGGGTTTATAATCACTAATGGTTCACAAGAGTTAGTAGTTTTGTATCTTACTGATAGAAATTTGGGATAAGATCCGACAAGTCCACAAGGCTAATTTGATCATAAACACCAAAATCACATAATCTCTCAAAATCAAAACCTCAAATTTTTGAAATTACCAGGAGAGTGAATGAGTAAGAAATAGCTAAATTCTTACCAAATTATTCCATGAGTTTTGTAGAAAATTTTGAAACCAACACGTGGCCACTGACGGCTCGTCAATCGGAGCTCCAGATTGAAAGTTGTTGACAATTGAATTTCGGTGGCGAGGGATGGGGTTTTTGACATCGATTTCTCTCTTCTTCATTCAACAATGTGAATTCTCTTTCGTTGAGGAAGAAGAGACTAAAGCCACTTATAAAAGAGTGAATGGGTTGGGCCTTGGGCCCATTATGGGCCCAGTTTGCTCGGTTCGGCCTGTTTGGCCCAATTTTTGGTCAAAACTTTTAAAATTAGTGTCAAAATTCATATTTTAATTATTTCTACTTCATTAAATTATAAAATTTAATTTTCTAATTTCGTCGATTAATAATTAATTTATCGGCTAATTATTTACTAATTATCCGGGGTTTACACATACCTTGGCCGATTTCTCCTAATGCCGAAGCACCTTAAATATATCTATTTCTCAAGTGTCCAAAGCCTCGAATCCTCACTAAACAAAAACTCAACCCCCACGGTTCGCTTTCTAGTCACCGATATCACTAAATTTACCTCCAAAACATATATCTCACTCTAATTCTACATAAATATCACAAAATCAAAATAGGATTCATAGTCATAAATGATTCACATGAGTTAGTGGTTCTTCACCTTACCAACAAAAATTTAGGACAAGACCCAACAAGCCCACAAAGCTAACTTAACCCTAAACACCAAAATTCAACAAAATCTCAACACAATAGCTCAAGATTTTCGAAATTAGAGGAGGGAGCAGCTGGGTGAGAAACTAAAACTTACTTACCAAATTGTTTGGTGGATTTTGTAGAGCTTGACGCGGTAATCACGTGGCCACAAACAGTGTGGCGATCGGAGCTCCAAATTGGAAGTTATATGGATTTGGAATCAAGAACAAGGGTTTGAGTGTGATTACTCCTTTCTCCCAAGTGTTTCAGCGTGTTCCCTTTTGATTTGGGGGAAGAAGAGCTGAATTGCATGCTTATATGTTGGGCCATGGATCTGGTCCAGTTCGTTGGCTCGGTTTTGGGCCAAATTCTTTAAAAACTAGTGTCAAAATTCATATTTTTAATATTTCTATTTCTCTGGATCAATAAAATTTAATTTTCTATTTTTTTATTAATAATAAATTTATTGACTAATTATTTACTAATTACGTGAGGTTTACAAAATAAGTAAAAAATATAAAAATAAAGTATATTAAGAAAAAAGTATAATAACCAACTGCACTATAGGACAGTAACTTCCATATTTTGCAAACAAAAAGAAAAATTAAGTATATATGCATATTCTGACTAGAAACTTGTCTTAAAGTATTGTTTGCACGCTTATAAAAAATTAAAGCCAAATAAGAACTTTTTATGTTCAATAAAAGATAATCCATATATCATATCTTATTACTCTTAATGGTCTATCAGTTGACTTAGTAAGCTTAATCCAAATTAAAATTTCACCCACTACCAGTTAAATCAACATATAAACTTTTTCTCAAGGATTAAGATTTTGAAAGAACTGAAAATAGACTATAAAACTTACAGAGAATGTTCACCCTATCAATGTTTGGTATCATCGTACTCTCTAAATTTTTGTTTTGTATGTGACTTCAATTTTTTTTGAAAATAAGATATGAACAATTGAACATTAGCTTTATAGGCATAATCAACCAAGAAAATGAACACAGAATAAGCAAAAAACTAGAGAGAAAGTAAAAGTAGAGATAACTAATGTGTGATTGAATTTTAAGTTTCAATAGACCAATAAGAGAATAATTATGAAAATAACAGCAAAAGCCAATCATTAACAATAAAACAAGTTAAAAACAAGTAATTGATTTTTACCTGCACCACCAGCCTTGCTAACCTATTTGTTTTGAAGCTGCAATGACAGAAGAAGTTAAAATTCAAACAAGTTAAAAATAATTTGAAAACTAATTCAAAATTTTTTAAAACAAGCACTGAACAATATTCCACATAAATAAACACTCACAACTGCAACATATTTGTTATTTAGGTACTCTTTTTTGTACTATTCTCTGAACTCAAACTTGCAAAACGAAAACATAACAAAAAATCTCAACCAATAATCAAGAACAAACTAAAAATCATAACAAAAAATAGGAACAGAAAAAATTAAGAACAAATCAGAACAAAAATTATAAAGAAAATAATGAATTTAGAAATAAAAAATTTTAAAATTAAAATAAAATAATGAATCCAAAATAAATCCTAAATTCGAAATCAGAATAAACAAAAAAAAAGAACAAAATCAGAATAAACCCTAATATCTAAAAAAATAGAACAAGATTAAAATAAAACAGGAACATAGGCATGCACCATAAATTAGGGTTTAGAGTTTTGCTACTCTAAACTAACTAGTGAGTAAGTTACCCAGAGATAGTAGTGGTGCAGAAGACTTTTTTGACGTGATGGCAGCACGGATGGTGCAGAGGCGGCAGTGCTGCCCAACTGGCAGGCTGCATTAGGGTTTTTTTTAATAAATTGCAAAAAAAATAGGGAGAGAGAGGAGGACAACCTACTCGGAGGGAGGAAAAAGGGAGCTCTGGTGACACAGTAAGCAGCGGAAGCGATAGTAGTGGTAGGAGTGACGAAAACTGCAGCGACAGAGAAACCAATGCGATACAAAGAGTCTATGCAATCTTTGGAGGTTTTTGGTGGTGTCGACGCTAGCAGATGGGGCTGCCGGAGGCGGTTTGGGGGAGAGAGAGGTAGAAAGAGAGGAAGAGAGAGAGAGAGAGAGAGAGAGAGAGAGAGAGAGAGAGAAAGAGAAAGAGAGAGAGAGAGAGAGAGAGAGAGAGAGAGAGAGAGAGAGAGAGAGAGAGAGAGAGAGAGAGAGAGAGAGAGAGAGAGAGAGAGAGAGAGAGAGAGAGAGAGAGAGAAAGAGAATGTTTCAAAATAAAGAGGA
>NC_029785.2:21941228-21954421 GCF_000816755.2 Arachis ipaensis
TAAGGAGGGAGGAAGTGCGATTCCAATTTAGGGCAAATTTACCAGCGGATTTGCTGGTGGATAAATTTGACAATAATGCATTGAGTGCGTTTAAAACGCATCGTTCTATTAATTGAGCTTTATCGGTGGATAAATCTAACGGTAAGCCATAGCGCGTGACCAAAACAAAGCATTCTGACGATAATGATCGCACCAATTTTGCTTTTTTCCCTCCAAATATTACCGTCGGAAAACCAAATTCGACGGTAACTTTTTTTATCCGATGAATTTATTATCAAATTCGTCCGGTAAACCCGCCACTAACGTCCGACATTAAATCCGACAGAAAATACGATAGTATTCAACGTTTTTCTTGTAGTGTCACCTCTTGTATCATTCTCAACAGGGTTGCTCAAATTTTCACATTGCCTTAAAGCTTCACTTATTGCACCTAAAGCGAGATATTAGCTTTCGTGTGATAAAGAACCTTCTTCACCTAATATTATGGCCTGTCGACATAAATCATTGAATCATGGACCTTGAATTGAACCTCTTCCAGCTTTTCACAACCAGAACTAATTAGAAGCAACGATTAAATTAGCCAAACACAAAATTGCAGCAAGAGAATATAAATTTGAAAGAATGAATAGTATTAGTACATGACAACATAATTTACCAAATTTTTGGCAAGAGAGACTGAATATGCAAACCAAACAATTAATTGAGCAAAAAGAAAATTCAACCATTGCAAATAGAATTACAGGAATCGACATTGTACAAAATACAAACAAAATGCAGTTAATTGCAATTACAATAAACAATAAATTATGAATTAGTTACAATACCAGTATAGATAAAAAGAAAAAGAGGTTTATAGCTAATTGTAAGAAAATGCTGATCGGCCTCCAGGACAATTTGATAATACACACATTTAATAGCTAAGAATCAATAAGGACAATTTGACAAACAACTAAATATATCTACAATCAAGGGTTGCAATGGAGAATACCAGACATTCCTGCATCAAGACAACATAAAATTGTGTCGACTGAACGAGTCTTTGCACTGAGTGTGCCAACAATCTTAGCCATAGCTGGAAAGAAAATCTGCAGAAAGCATTTCAAACACTTAAACTAAAATCCAATTAAGATTTATTACCAAGAAAACACTTCAATTTCAGCTTGATCTGTCAAATTCATTAGGATCAAGCAAGCAAATAGAGCAAAAGTAACAACACAGAGAGAGAATCACAGGCTTCTGAATATTCAAACCAAAATAAAAAACATAAAACGAGAAGACCTACTGGCATCGACAATCTTGTGCTTCTATGAACAAGACCGGCGGCAGTGCAAGCTACGGAGGTGTGATGTTGCGACAAGAGCAGCAATAGTTGCTAAAAGACCTTGACAACGTAGATCTTAGGTGAACAAACGATGACAGCGATGTAGATCTAAGGTGGAGGATGGAAATGAGGTCTAAGGAGTAGGATGATAGACGGCAGCTATCGGTGAAGACAGCAGTTCAACAATAGAAGGAAGTTAGGCAAATGAAGCCATGTGATTTAGCCCTAATATTTTTTTTCTTTTTCAGTTTTTCTTTCTCTTTTAGTTTTTCAATTTGATTTAGGAGATAAGATAAAAAAAAGTTATAATAAAATTTTAGCGGCAATAATAGTAATAGCCGTTATTAACTTAGAAAAATTAAAATTAAAAGTAAAAAAAAAAGATAATAATTTTCTGGCAATAATAATAATGGCCACTATAACATATAGTAATAATAGTAAATATATAATTGCTGCAAAGACATGACTTAAATTAAGGAATTAGCGGCGGTTATATTATTGCCACTAAAAGTTTATCGCTAAAATATATTTTTCTTGTAGTGGCAACACTTCATCAGCATAATTTTCCCCTTCAACAAATGTGACACGACTCTTTTTAGGCATTCTTAAATCTGTCCTTGAGACAGCACTCTCAAAATCATTATCCTCAATAAGTTTGTGTCTTTTACTTGCCATTGAAGCACCCATTTCTTGCAATCTCTTTCTCTTATTTTTTCTACTGGTGTAACCCTCTTCTTTCCAAGTCCTTGTAGCTTCTCCATCAATTTCATGTCTTCTCTTTCTCATTTTATGTTTCTCCTTCTTTTTATTTGACTCTAAATTATTTTCCAAATTTTTTCCATCAATATTTGATTTTTTATGTTTGTTATTTGATACATCCATATCCTACAAAGTCAACAGAATTTAAAAAATAAAAACCATAAATGTAACAATATAAAAACCACAAATGTAACCAATCTTAAGATATAAAAGATCTTTCAAACTCAAAGGTCAAAATTCAAAACAACATTAAAGTAAGTAAGAGATATATATAATGTTATTTTCTTCTCCATGTGTGTACCAACACCTCCCCAAACGAGCATGTGCAAAAAAATACAAGTCAATTGGTACACCTCTCTAAATTCAAGTCACTTGCTGAACTTTTTGCATTCAGGATATAATTCTTCATTTGCATCTTTTAGTGACTTGTCAAACATTTCCATTTCTGGATGAGATTTATTTCTTGATGCATGTATATGGCTCCTCCAAGTTTGGCTCCTTATCACCACTTTTTAAAGGGTCATTATCTATGTTCTAGGTAAAGTCATTATAAACATCCTCTATCATTTCTACCATATCATCACCTCTAAAAGTTTCTTCTATACAATTAGTTTCTCCAATAGGAGTTAGTGAGTTTAATAATTTTTCATGACAAAATCAAGTGTCATATGATGGCATAACACCATTAACCACAAAGTGATTATAAGCCATTGTCCGATCCACTAAATAGTGTAACACATATTTCTTACAGGGACAAGTAATTGATTTTTCATTATTATGACGAAAAGTATGGTCTAAAAACTTTTCTAATCCCTCTAAATACTCTTCACTAATTCTATCACATTGCATCCATCTTCCATTTCTAGAATTGTCCATGATCTTTCAATAGATATTTTATATCCTAATTAAAATAAATAAATTAAAAATATATAAACATCAAACATCAAAAAGACTAGAAAGTAAGATAACCAATTCTAACATAGGTAAATAGAAAAGTTATTTAATTATCACTGACCTTAAAATTGGCAAAAATTTGAATTATGACTGCTCAACTTTGACATAAATTGTAGGTATAATAGCTAATTTTTCTTTTTAATTAAACTAAAAATTTCTTCTCTTTTCTTTCTTTTTCTTTTACTCTTCATTCTATAGAGTGTATATTAGAAATAATTATTGGTTTGTTTTGGATTCTAATGTATATTTTATTGCAACACTAAATTGAAGATTCAATTAACGGGAATAATTTTATAAGAGCATCATAACTAAACAAAAAGAATAAATCAAAAATAGTCAAAAGTTTAGAACAACAAATCACTCTTATAATTATAATAACAAGTTCAGAACAAACTTATCCCTGGATATGATCCTTTTTACTGAAATAGAGTTGATACTTGTCCCAAACCCCCAAAAGGCCAAAACATCTCATTGATTTGAAAATTGTAAGCAACTTTATTCTTATTTGAGACACTATTGGATTTTTTATGTAGTAGTAATACCCGGTACTAAAGCAGATAATGTCCTTGTATGTCTCCTTTTTTTTCTCTGTTATTTTAATCGGACATCTTTGGAAGAACTAATTAAATATATTAAGCTATATTGTATAGGAGCCAAAGTAGAACATATGAATTAAGATACGCCTCTATATAAATTGTACGTAATTCACTGTCCTTGAATTGAAAGGAATATACCTCATACTATTCGGAGTTGCAATGCAATGCAATAGCGACCACACATAGTGACACCTCACACCTGTTAGAAAAAGATTATAATGTATAAGATATTGAAGTGATTCAGTGTTCTCAAATAACTTATTGCTTCTTTGAATGCCTTGTGATGCAGTTAGAAGGTTGACAACAAATAGAAAAAAAAGAGACCGCACAATCAGAATTCAGAAACATGCATGAACCTTTTATGAGCTAGGTATTATTTTTTTCCTTTCCAAAAAAAAAAGGGAAAAACAACATAGAAAAGAGTCCCAAAATAATTTGTCCCCTTTGGACTGAGAAAAATCTAGCATGGAATAATATTAATCTAATTAGAAAGTAGTACAGAAAGGATGAAAAGTACTCAATTCGAAACTAAGACCTCAAATGCAATTTGCAATACCAAAACTAAAGCAATGATCATTTAATTCCCCTCCTTCGATGAATAAAATCAAAGAAAACACTCAATGAACAACTGATCCCAATAGAACACCTCAAAATACATCAAATCTAGCAATAAAATAAAACATGCAATAAATAACCACGACTAATTATCAGAAATGGTAACTCAAAATTAAAGCAATACGAAAAGAATAATTATATTCAAGCAGCAATGTTTATAAGCTAATAATATATAGTTGGAAGATATCAAATATGTGCATGCACTTAAATGATCCTAATTAAGAATTCATGCTGTAGGATTTAAAAAATATGTAAACCTCATTGTACATATTCAAATGAGATAGGCTCCAGAAAACCACAGCCTCTGAATTTTGATTAATTTGAGTAAAAATAAAAGTAACCATGATTTGATTAATTAATAAAAGGGGATGCTACACATCCATGTAACCATGTAACCAAGTTGGCCTAACACCAAAAAAATCAAATACCATTAAATGAAACGTGAAATACACGCGCCCAACACACACGAAATCGCTCTTGCCTAACGGTTCTTCTTCCCCACGCTTCTTCTTCTTCTTCTTCTCCCGTGCTTCTTCTTCTTCTTCTCACGCTCATTTACACACGGAGCGTCTTCTTCTTCGCCTTCTTCTTCGCGTTCCTCCTTCTCCTCCTTCTCTTCCTTTTTCGCGTTCCTTCTTCTTCACATGTTTTCTCCTTATCGTCATTCTTTTATTGTTGTTACTGCTATATTCTTTTGTCTTTTCCTCCTTCTCTCTCTGGTGAAGAAGCAGTAGAAGGTGAAGAAGAAGAGTTTTGAATAGTGCAGAATGAACCGAACACAGTACTCATGGTGAACCAAACATAGTACTCATGGTGAACCGAACACAATACAATTGTATAGTATTGAGTGAACGAACCCTGAATGCTAAACGCTAAACCATAAACCCTGAACCTTACCGTAAACCCTAAACCCCTAAAACCCTGAACCCTAAACCCTAGACCCATAAATCCTAAACCCTCAACCATGAACATGGTGAACCGAAATTAATACACAGGACAAACTGAAAGTTTGAAACACACTGAACCCATGTACACTGAACCCTGAACCCATAAATCCTAAACCCTAAAATCCTAAACCCTGAAACACTATCGTCATTCTTTTGTTGTTGTTGCTGCTGTATTTTTTTATCTTTTCCTCCTTCTCTCTCTGGTGAAGAAGCAGTAGAAGGTGAGGAAGAAGAGTTTTGAATAGTGTAGAATGAACCGAACACAGTACTCATGGTGAACCGAACACAATACAATTGTATAGTACTGAGTGAACAAAACATAATCCATTATATAAAATCAAATTCAAACAGCTTTCTGCAGAATGAATCAAACACAGTACTCATGGTGAACCGAACACAGTACTCATGGTGAAACAATTGTATAGTACTAAGTGAACGAAACATAATCCATTATATAAAATCAAATTCAAATAACTCTGCCTACAATTTACATATTATCAATTTAATTCAATTCAATTCAGTACACCTCCGTCCATTTAATTCAATTCAAATTAGCAATTGCATTCCATTCAGTTCGATTCAAAATTGAATAATCCAAACTTTGTCAGTTTGATTCGTTTCAGAAGAGTAATCCAAATTGCTCTCCTAATTTGAAGTTGAGTCATTTATTGTTTCGATTCAGAAGTGCAGATTGAAGAAGAAAATGAAGAAGAATAGGAAGAAGATAAATGCAACGTAACCAGATCGAAATAAGAAAACGAGAAGATGAACGCGACTAGCGGAGAACGACGAAGGCAATGTAGATCAATAAGAAAGAACGCGAGCAGAGAAGAAGAAGAAGGAGGAGGAGGAGGAGGTTTACGTTGCAGTAGAAGGTTTACGTTGAGCAAAGCTTTAGGTTGCAGCACGTTATATGTAGCGCCTATATGACAAACGAGTGAGGGATAGGGGACGTGCGTATAGAGGAAATTACTTGATTAACAACCATGTAAATAATACATGAATGCAGAGTTTTTCCGTTAATAAAATACAAACATCGCAAACAAAATGATATCCATAATAATGATAAATAATGAATAATTATTTAATCAATTAACTTTAATTAATTTAATCTAATATTTCTCTGCATCAGCATCATGTTTGAGTCATTGTCTGCTTTATGATCTTGCTTTACTCACTCACTCCCAAATTCATACTTTAATCAAAACCTAAGTTAACACTCTCACTCTTCACTTTCGCTCTCTATCATTTAAGAGCAATAATTTGATCACATATTAAAGTGGTGGCCAAATAGTAATCAAATTATGAACAACAAAATTGATTGACACAAGACATTAATAAAAAAGAAAATGAAAATGATAAACAATGCAAAGATAAACCACGTTAGTAACTCAAATAAGAAAATCTTGTGTCCTAGATAGGTATTGATTTAATTTACCTATATCTATTTATCATCTATGATAAATAATCTGAACTCATCATAGAAAAATGCTATTGACAGAAGTATCATTATGAATACGCCAAATTCAAACAACACAATATAATGGTAGTGTATCTAAAACTACAAATTCAAACAGTAATTATATTAATTAGAACACAATATTCAAGCAATTAAACAAACGTAGATACACAAATGAAGAGAAATTATGAAATTATACTGAACTAATGAAGTAATTAAATACATTATCAATTTGAATATTGAGAACAAAGAGAGTGTGCATTTTCACTTCAAACAAACACAGAGACACAAATTAAGTTATAGGTAAAAGTAAAATAAAAATAAAAAGAGATGGATCAAAGTAAAGAGAATGCGCATAAGAGTTACTTGCTACAACGAATTGCTGCGGTAGCGTCAATGGAGTCAATGAAGGGCAAATATGACAGCGGAAGCAACAAAGATTTGCGACTAAGACGGCAAGGGAAATAATGACTGCAACTGTGACGGCGAGGGCAACAACGATTGCGACGGCAACGGCAACACTGTTCGGTGTCTAGAGCAGCGACGCAGATCTGAGTGGATCTGGTGCGGATTTGACCTAGATTTGAGGCATAGCGTGGAAATAGGAAGACAAATGTGCATGTAAGACGATAGGCGGCGATCGTCGCCGATGGCAAGGCTTGTGACGGCGGTGGTGGGTGGTTGTCAATGGAGAAAGTTGAGATGGAGTGGGTTATCGGAGACAAAGGTTCTCTCTTTCTTAGATGGGTTTGCAATTTAGGAAATTAAATAAAAAGGATAAGTTTTGTTTTGGTTCCTAACGTTTAGGGTTAGAATCAAAACCGTCCCCAATTTAATTTTTTATTTAAAATCGTCCTTAAAGTTTTATTTCGTATTAAAATCGTCCTTTTAACATTTTACGGACAAAACTACCCTCCACCACCATCACCACGTCCTTTATTCAAATACTAATAATTAGATTCAAGCACACCAACAATAACACATTATTCAAATCCAGAAACAACAACATCAAATTCAACAACCAAATCAATTAACACACAACAACAATAAAATCAGTAAATAACAAATCAAAATCAGAATTAGAAATAGAAGCTAAAGCAGTCACAGAAGCAGAAGAAACAGAAACAGAAGCTCAAGCAGAAGTAGAAATCAGAGGCCAAAGCAAGAAGTAGAAGACGAAACAAGAAGCA
The DNA here is from genome assembly GCF_000816755.2 of Arachis ipaensis. Classification (NCBI taxonomy): domain Eukaryota; kingdom Viridiplantae; phylum Streptophyta; class Magnoliopsida; order Fabales; family Fabaceae; genus Arachis; species Arachis ipaensis. The sequence continues at coordinate 21,949,070 of NC_029785.2, forward strand.
AAAGTCGAAGCAAGAAGCGAAACAAAAAGCAGAAGCCGAAGCAAGAAGCAGAAACAGAGGCAGAAGCAGAAACGGGGAGGTGCAACGGCGAGGCGGCAAGGAGCAGCGGTGAGAACGCGGCGGTGAAGAGCAGCGGTGCAGAAGTAGAAGCTCTCTCCCTGGCTTGCGACGGCGACGGTGACGGCAGCTCCAAGCTTCGCCGGCGCCGGCAGCTCCAAGAAGAAAAAGGAAGCAGATTCAGAAGAAGAAGCAGAACTAACAGAGCAGTGGCGTGGTCGAATCGGCGGCGATGGCTCAGCGTCGTAGTCTCCTGAGGATGTTTCATGTATTTTTTAGCGACAATAATAATAATTGCCATTATAATATATAGTATTAATGGCAAATATATAATGGCCATAAAAAATCTTAAATAAAAGAAACAGTAACTATTATGTTATTGTCGCTAAAAGTTTGTCGTTAAAACTCATTTTTCTTATAGTGTTGGGTGATTTTGCATGTATTCAATGGACTGTCTTGTAAATTTTCTCACAATATGCATCTCAATTTAAGTTCATCCCTATACTACATGAAGACGAAATAGTTAGAAACATAATAACTTTTAGAAATTTAGAAAACAAAACTATCACAATTTTTTTAACTTACTGCATTTCATTAAGTTCTAGCACAACAAAAAAAATAGAACTTCCAAACTTAACAGAGATCTAAATTTTCTTTTCTAGTTAGAAGGCCTATTCCATTTGAAATTTTAAAAATACAAAGTGTTGTTACCTTAAAAAATATCGAAATAAATTAATACTAACAATTTAATATAATTATACAATTTTACCTATCAAGTGCAAGTTTCCTATTTTATTTTGGAGCATTTCTTTGTACGATTCAAAGAAAAACGAATTTACCAAGATCGAGGAGTCTTCAACCAAATACAAAATGGTATCCTTTTTGAAGTAAATCTTATATTCATGTCTGGTTGACTTGAACCTAATATTATTTTGACCTATGTCAAGGTTGATCATAACATAAACACTTCCTTCAGATATCCTTTTTTCAAAATAGGAATATTTCTGGAAGCTTTTTTATTGTGCATCGTATATGAAATCTCCTATAAAATAATATCATAATAAAAAAATAAAAATAATGAAAAAACAATAAATTAATTCAAAAATAATATACAATTATATATTACATCTTCATCAAGTATAACTATTTCAATTGGAGTTTTGTGTACGTGTTTTAAATTATTTGACACTCCATAATCTAATTATTCTAACCTTAAATTTTCAAATTTTATGTACAAATGTTGTCTTAAAATTTTTAATAAAATCATACTTACAGAAAAATTAAGATAAAATAAAAGAATAAAAGAATATAAATAAAAAGCTAATCGAAAAATTATATTTAAAATATTGTATTAAACTCAATGTTAGAACATAATTTAGTAGCTATGACAATTGTCAAGAAAAATATAAATCTTAGAATTTTTTTTTATTTTTTAATTATTAATATTAGTGTACGTGTAATATTCACAAATCATCATAATTTTTATTAATTATAGTAATCTTCATAAATCATTATTAAAGATATTAATTTGTACTACTATAAAAAAAATGTTAAATACTATCGAATTTAACATCGGATGTTAGCGGCAAGTTTACTAGCGAATTTGGATTTATAAATTCGTTGGATAAAAAAGTTTCCATCGAATTTAATCTTCCAATGGTAAATTCACTGGTAATAACTGGAGAAAAAATAAGAAAAATTGGTGCCGAGATTACTGTCAGATTTATCCGTCGGTAATCCCTTATTAGTGCAACGCTACATTTTGGTCACTTTCAAAGTGTTACCCTCAGATTTTTCTGTCGATAAATTCAACGGTAATCTTGCTCTAAATTCGAACTGCGAAACCTCTCCCTCCTCATTTTCGAACTACTCTCTCTCTAACGCCTTTCTCCTCTTTCTCTCTCTCCCTCTCTCCCCATAAACCACCTCCGGAGCCCCTCCGCTAGCGTCGGTCATCACCAACTGTGTCGTCCAAAGACTGCGTGAACTTGGTTAGGTACTCCTTGCGATGCGTTAGTTGCTCGTTGCCGCCATTTTCGCCCTCCCGCCACAACTGTCGCCATCGTTGCTCCCTTAATAGCCGATCTGTGTCTTCCCTCCCTCCTCCAGGTAGGTTGCATCATCCATCTTCCTATTCTATCCCCGTTTTTACTTTATTTTAAATAAAAAATTCCTAACCCCTTTTGGACCCCAACCCTAATCCCTAATTTATTATGTATGTCTATATTTTTGTTTTATTTTGATTCTGTTCTATTTTATTAGATTTTAGGGTTTGCTTTGATTTTATTTTTTTTTATTCTAATTTTGATTTTAGGATTTATTCTGGGTTCATTATTTTATTTTAATTTTAAAATTTGTGATTTCTGAATTCATTATTTTTTTTATGATTTTTGTTTTGATTTGTTCTTAATTTTTTCTGCTCTTAATTTTTGTTTTGATTTTTAGTTTGTTCTTGATTTTTGATTAAGGTATTTTGTTATGTTTTTGTTTTGCAAGTTTAATTTCAGAGAACAGTACATGAAAGAGTACCCAAATAACAAATCTATTGCAGTTGTAAGTATTTATTTATATAGAATATTATTCGGTACTTGTTTTAAAAAAATTTAAATAATTTTTCATATTATTTTTAATTTGTTTGAATTTTAACTTTTTTTTATCATTGCAGATTCAAAACAATTAGGTTAGCAAGATTGGTGGTAGCACGTAAAAATTAATTACTTGTTTTTAACTTGTTTTATAATTGATGATTAGTTTTTGCTGTTATTTTCATACTTATAGTACAACTCTATGCTGTGTCTTTTATGATCATGTATGAGACTTTAAACAATCATCTAAATTTAGTTTTAATTTAGAGTGAAATTAAATTTTTTTTGCATTACAATCTAATTTGAATTAAAAGTAAGCTGATATAGATGCTACCCCTCCTATTTTACATGTTTTTTTTATTATTTCTAAAGAAAAGCAATTGCACGTGAAATTAGGTTTTTACTTTGAAGAAATTGTTCCATCTTTTTATACTTGAAATTTTAGTATAGATTTCATTCAGTGATCAGATTACACATAAAACCTTTATGTATAAAGTATTTAGTATAATCAATTACTTTTTGTGACTGATTCAATTATCTTTATGTGGTCTTTTTTTTTGTACAGATCCGTCGAGACAAGAAGCTTGTTGTGAGGATGATAAAGACTAGTGTTTCAAAGGCAAAACACCTAAGGGAGATCGAACTGATTGGGTTTTGCATGAATACCGACTTTAAGATAAGGACCTTACTGATAAATAGGGCTACACACGGATCGAATCGGATCGAATATAGTCTATAATTCTATCCGATTTGCACTGCACTCATCGGATCAGATTGGATACAATATCCACATTTTTTCAAGTTAGATCCGATTCGATCCGATCCGCATACTTGTGGATCGGATCGGATTGGATATCAGGTATATCCGCATAATGCAAAAAAATAATTTTAAGGCCCTTTTTGGCTTTAGAAAATCTATTTTTTCACCTGTTTAAACCTATTTACTCCTAAAATATTATCAATAAAAGTTCTCTTAAATAACAAAACAAAAATAATAACACAATATCTAAGTTTAATTATTCTAAGTTAAAGTAAAACATAAAAAAATTAAAAACAAGATATCATAAAATTCATAAAACAACACATTAAAATTCATATCATATTAGAGTTTACTTTCTTAAACTATGCTATTTATATGAGACGTACATATATGCAGATCTGCGAATCGGATCCACGGATATCACTGCCAAATCTGCAATCCGATCATACCATAGTGCAGATCGGACCGGATCCGATCCAATAGCTCTGCAGATTGGATACTATCCATAAAATTCGGATCAGATGCGGATAATTACCGCCGATATGCGGATATTATCCGATTCATGTGCAGCCCTATTGATAAGAGTGTTTATTATGTAACTACTAATTTCTCATTTATGAAAATTAAGTATATTTCTACTTTGTTGAGACTAAAGAAATATATGTTGAAATATATGCTGCTAATTATTGTTATCTATTAGTATCTGTACTTTTCTACCCATATGGAGATAACTAAGAATTTAAGATTATTGTTATTTATCTTGTTATCGTCTTATGTTTCACTAGAAGCTATGATCTTAGTTAATGAGCATATATATTTTAATACATGTGGATTAACAAATTTTTTAGAGATAACTAAGAATTTAAGATTATTGTTATTTATCTTGTTATCGTCTTATGTTTCACTAGAAGCTATGATCTTAGTTGATGAGCATATTTTAATATATGTGGATTAACAAATTTTTAAAAAATTTGAAAATTTAAGTTTACTGTCGGATTTATCGAAAAAAATCTGACGGTAAAATTATCAGCGAAAATTTTTTTATGATAATTAGCGGCGGACAAAAAATTCTGCCAGTAAATAATTACCAGTGAAGTTTATACCGTTGGATTTATTTCGATGGTAAATATATTACCGACGAATTTTTTTTAGTAAATCTATCGGTAAATCCGACGGTATTCAACGTTTTTCTAGTAGTGTATGGATATAGTGGTATAATAGGAATAATAAAATTATTGATAGTATTATGATTACATAAAATAATGTTTAAGAGTCATTCTTGTAACGTTTTTCTAGTAGTGTATATTCTAGTCCTTAGACACATATAAATTAGAGTCATTCTTGTGACGACATCCAAGTGAAATAATGTCATTAGCTCGAACATTTAGAATATGTGCAAATGCAGACCATCCTCTTATTAAAATAAGTTTCATCATCCGCTATATATCCATGTAATGCGGTAAGATATAAAATAGTCACATTGAAAACTAAATTAATCTTTATTTCCATCAATGGTATTGTATTGATGCACCAAAAGGTTGGTAGTTTCTTGAAAAAAAAGTCTTAATATGTTATAAAAGTATTTTTATTACAAAAAGCTTTAAAAAAAATTTAAATACAGTACTAATATTTAAAATTACATGTCCAAGTTTGATATAATTCTAGCAAAACTGAATCTAAATTGAGAAAATTCAATCTCATTATATGCTCTACTTCAAAGATTTTCGGATAGACGTAAAAAGTATGGAGGAGATGGAATTTGAACTTGGCATATAAAGCTCATTGAAAACAATTGCTCGATACACGAAAAGAATAAGGCTGAGTAAGAACAATTATCAAAAGAATAATAATAGAATGGTTACATAAAAAAAACGAAGAATACATTCTTATTCTATGAAGTAGTTAAAGAAGAATAAAAAATAAAAAATTAAATAAAATAATTTTGCTCTC
>NC_029785.2:21955198-21961893 GCF_000816755.2 Arachis ipaensis
TATAAAGTATTTTAACAAATCTATTTATGTTAGGATCGTATTTATAGCAATTAGAATCATAAATTTAAGTTTAATTTTTTATTATTGATATCAAAATCGATTATGTTTGATTAAAAAATATATTATAATGATTTACTATTAAAATGATTGATAATTAATATAAGAATTATTAAAAATATTAATAATGAATGATTAGTCTAATTATGTATTAGATGTGGATTTTTATATATAATTATAAAGAACATATTTTTTAAAATAAATTGAAAATAGAGAGGTATGTATACTGACACTAAAATGCGTTACGTCAATATTTTTGGTGCCAAAATACTATCCGAGGTAGAACAGAGACTTGCTATACATACAAGATTTGCTACACATACAAGTCTATACGGTAGCATTTGATAGAGAGACATAGATTGAAAGACTGATACTGAAAGACAGAGACTTAGAGATAGAGACTGAAATAAATCTCAATATTCTGTTTGGTGCAAAGTGGGAGACAGAAATTGAAACGAGAGTGAAGCTCTAATTTAATTTGTACAATGGGTAAAATTAGAATTAATTAATTGAAATAGGGTATTTTAGGTATAAAATGTTATTAAAGTTTCAGTTTTCATCTCTAAAAATTTTAGTCTCCTGTGTCCCCATTTTTTGGAGGTATTGAAATTTTAGGGACAGAGACAAAAATTTTAGTACCAGTCTCTAAGCCAACAAACATGATATTGAGTCTCAGTCTCCCAGTCTCTGTCCCAATACCTCAAAACAAATGCTACCGTAAGTCAGCTTAAACCTAACAAAAATAACTCTTAATTTAAAGAGCGTGTAAACACGCGCTTCCTCAACTTTGAATATAGCGCGAAATGAGAAACGATTTTCTTCTTCTTCTTCTTCGCATTTTCATTCTCATCGTGGTTCTTTTTATTGTTATTATTGTTGCATTTTTTTTCCTCCTCCTCTTTCTATTGATTTTGCAACACTATGTATTTTTTTCTTCTTTGTTTGATTTTTTCTCCCAAGAAGAATTATAAGAAAAAGAAATAAGAGTTTTGAATTATGCAGAACTTATCAGAATATATAAAAATACATCCAAATTTCTTCGTGTTACACCCAAATTTATTGCAGATACAGAAAAATATTTTCTCTAATGCAGCATTTTTTTTTCTTCTTCTTTTTCTTATTTTTTTCTTTCTTTTAGTTAAATGAATGTAATTTCATCATCTTCCAAGTAATTTTGCAGCATTATGTGTTTCTTCTTCTTCTTCTTCTTTATTTGATTTTTTTGTTTTTATTCTTGTTAAGAGAGTAAAATAAGAAGAAAATTGAGAAGGTAAAACAAAAAAAAAAGATGAATAAAAAAAGAAAAAGAAGATGGTGATGATAATGATGAAGATGATAAAAAAGAAGCAGTAGAAGATGAGAAGGATGAAGATGAAGAGTTTTGAATTATGGAGAACTTATTAGAATAAAAATACACACAAATTCTTAAAATACACCCAAATATCTTCGTGTTATACCTAAATTTACTGCAAATATAGAAAAATGTTTCCTCTAATGCTGCATTTTTTCTTCTTTTTTTCCTTTATTTCTTTATGTCTTTTTAATTGAATAAATGTAAGTTCATCCTCTTCCAAATAATTTTGCAGCATTATATGTTTCTTCTTCTTCTTTGTTTGATTTTTTTATTTTTATTCTTGTTAAGAGAGTAAAACAAGAAGAAACTTGAGAAGGTAAAACAAAAAGAAAAAGATGAATAAGAAAAAAAGAAGAAGATGGTGATGATGATAATAAAAAAAAAAGAAGCAGTAGAAGATGAGGAGGAGGAAGAGGAAGAGTTTTGAATTATGCAGAACTTATCAGAATAAAAATACACCCAATATCTTTGTGTTACACCCAAATATCTCCGTGTTATACTTAAATTTGCTGTAAATATAAAAAAATATTTCCTTTAATGTTACATTTTTTTCTTCTAAATTGAACCACACCTCAGCCACTTGATTGGATTCAAAACAATAAAAAGAGGAGAAGAAATTCCGATGAAAAAAGAGGGAGAAAGAGGAGGAGGAGGAAGAGGTGGTGTTGATGACGACAATAACGAAAAAGAAAAATAACGAAGAAGCAGAAGAAGAACGTGCAGTAACAAGAAGAAGAAGAAGAACGTGCAGTAACGACACAAACCGCGTGAATATAAATGACTTATAAAGATTTGTATAAAAAAATGCTTATAAGTGGAGAATAATTCGGTAGGATAATATAATAATGATTAATTAAATCTCTCATTAAAGCAATCAAATTATTTTCATAAAATAACACTAGATGCATAATCGACATTACCATTAATGTGTGATTAAAAAATCATAATAATATCCTTATACTATCAAAACATAAAAGCGAGATTTTGCTATATGGTGAACAAGATTTCATTAAGGCCTTTAAAAAGAAAATAAAGTAATATTAATGCCAATTAAAAGATATTATTTCATTAGTCTTTAGTACAATTAATGTATAAAAAAATTATTTAATAAATGACAAATTAATATGTGATAGTGGCGTGAATTTTAAAAATAAAAAATATTTGATAACAAAAAAATTAATAAAAAATAATCAGAATTTTTTTAACTTATTTAATATTCATTAATTATTGTAATAATTAATGAATATTAAATAAGATAAGTTCTAGTTATTTTTTTTTGTCTTTTTAGCATTATTATTTATAAATAAAAAAGTCTAAAGAACCAACTATAATATAAGTCAACTTTCTTTTATTTCTAATTTTAAAATTTAAAAAATTAGAGTAATATAAATTTTTTTTTATAACAGACTTGTATTTAACTAGTTGGCCGAAATTAGTTTCTCTTTTAATTGGTCTCTTAACAAAACCGTTAAAAATATAATACAAATGATATAAATAGAACCAAAATTAAAAAATTTTTGACTGTTTTTAGCTGAATTTTGTTCACAAATATTTTCGCTTAAATATTATCACAATTTCATAGCTACTTAACACATTGTTTGGATTAAAAGATAGAGTATGAAAGAAAAAAAAAATATGAAGAAAGGAATTTGATGAAAATGTAAATTTTTTGTTGTTTATTTGAATGAAAAAGAAAAATGAAGTGGAAAAAAAATAATGTACCACCAAAATATTTTTCTAAAAAATGAGATTGAGATTAAAAAAATGTATAAATAAATATAAAATTATTAATTCACTCTTTGATTAATTAAAAAATAAAAGACATAAGACATGAATAAAAAAAGAAAAAGAAGATGGTGATGATAATGATGAAGATGATAAAAAAGAAGCAGTAGAAGATGAGAAGGATGAAGATGAAGAGTTTTGAATTATGGAGAACTTATTAGAATAAAAATACACACAAATTCTTAAAATACACCCAAATATCTTCGTGTTATACCTAAATTTACTGCAAATATAGAAAAATGTTTCCTCTAATGCTGCATTTTTTCTTCTTTTTTTCCTTTATTTCTTTATGTCTTTTTAATTGAATAAATGTAAGTTCATCCTCTTCCAAATAATTTTGCAGCATTATATGTTTCTTCTTCTTCTTTGTTTGATTTTTTTATTTTTATTCTTGTTAAGAGAGTAAAACAAGAAGAAACTTGAGAAGGTAAAACAAAAAGAAAAAGATGAATAAGAAAAAAAGAAGAAGATGGTGATGATGATAATAAAAAAAAAAGAAGCAGTAGAAGATGAGGAGGAGGAAGAGGAAGAGTTTTGAATTATGCAGAACTTATCAGAATAAAAATACACCCAATATCTTTGTGTTACACCCAAATATCTCCGTGTTATACTTAAATTTGCTGTAAATATAAAAAAATATTTCCTTTAATGTTACATTTTTTTCTTCTAAATTGAACCACACCTCAGCCACTTGATTGGATTCAAAACAATAAAAAGAGGAGAAGAAATTCCGATGAAAAAAGAGGGAGAAAGAGGAGGAGGAGGAAGAGGTGGTGTTGATGACGACAATAACGAAAAAGAAAAATAACGAAGAAGCAGAAGAAGAACGTGCAGTAACAAGAAGAAGAAGAAGAACGTGCAGTAACGACACAAACCGCGTGAATATAAATGACTTATAAAGATTTGTATAAAAAAATGCTTATAAGTGGAGAATAATTCGGTAGGATAATATAATAATGATTAATTAAATCTCTCATTAAAGCAATCAAATTATTTTCATAAAATAACACTAGATGCATAATCGACATTACCATTAATGTGTGATTAAAAAATCATAATAATATCCTTATACTATCAAAACATAAAAGCGAGATTTTGCTATATGGTGAACAAGATTTCATTAAGGCCTTTAAAAAGAAAATAAAGTAATATTAATGCCAATTAAAAGATATTATTTCATTAGTCTTTAGTACAATTAATGTATAAAAAAATTATTTAATAAATGACAAATTAATATGTGATAGTGGCGTGAATTTTAAAAATAAAAAATATTTGATAACAAAAAAATTAATAAAAAATAATCAGAATTTTTTTAACTTATTTAATATTCATTAATTATTGTAATAATTAATGAATATTAAATAAGATAAGTTCTAGTTATTTTTTTTTGTCTTTTTAGCATTATGATTTATAAATAAAAAAGTCTAAAGAACCAACTATAATATTAGTCAACCTTCTTTTATTTCTAATTTTAAAATTTAAAAAATTAGAGTAATATAAATTTTTTTTTATAACAGACTTGTATTTAACTAGTTGGCCGAAATTAGTTTCTCTTTTAATTGGTCTCTTAACAAAACCGTTAAAAATATAATACAAATGATATAAATAGAACCAAAATTAAAAAATTTTTGACTGTTTTTAGCTGAATTTTGTTCACAAATATTTTCGCTTAAATATTATCACAATTTCATAGCTACTTAACACATTGTTTGGATTAAAAGATAGAGTATGAAAGAAAAAAAAAATATGAAGAAAGGAATTTGATGAAAATGTAAATTTTTTGTTGTTTATTTGAATGAAAAAGAAAAATGAAGTGGAAAAAAAATAATGTACCACCAAAATATTTTTCTAAAAAATGAGATTGAGATTAAAAAAATGTATAAATAAATATAAAATTATTAATTCACTCTTTGATTAATTAAAAAATAAAAGACATAAGACTACTAATATAATTTTTTTCATATATTTTTTTATCTGAACAATACATAAAATAATTTATTTTTTATTTTCTTTTTTTTCTTTATTTTTTATTTTCTTTTCTTCCATTCAAACAATATGTGAGTCTATCAACACCTTCGAAAGTCCAAACAGAAATCCACCACTTTGTTGTTGATTATTTTGAGCCGAGTGATAGTGTTTGTAATAACATCTGGCTCTGCAAGAGAAAAAGCCGTTGCCGCCTTCAGCTTCGGTATCCATCACTTTCGAAGACCAACAAAAAACGATATTGCCGCGTGTTTCAGACAAGTGATAAATCAGGCTCATACAAGTTATTGATGACGTGGCACAACATTGGGCCCTACATGTCGGTTAAAGTGTCGAAACCTTGCGTGGTTCGTGGCCCACATGTCCCATACTTACGCTACAAACAAAATAATGAAAAATACTAAAAGTTCATATCTTGTCCCCCTAACCTAGCTAGTATTCAAGTGTAACAAGTAGAAGTAGAACGAATAGTATTTGCTTCCTGCTACCTACATGCACGTTTTCAATTTTTCATTATTTTTTTTCAATTCAATTAATTTTAGACCGCCAATATCACTCTATAAATACCCACATCTCATTTCACAAATCCATTGCTCCCATTCTTCTAAGTTTCTCACTCACCTCTATCGACCTAGAGCTATATAGCTAGCAATCCCATTTTCATTTGCAAAGCCCATTCCTCTATATACTTCAATTAGTTATTATCATGGCCATTGTTTCTGAGTTCTCATTGTCTTCTCATTATCTTGGTTGTGATGATGAGAAGAATGCTAAGGCTATTCAGTTTATTGAAGAAATGACCCAAAATCCTGACAGTGTGCAAGAGAGGGTACTGGCTGAGATTTTGGGCCAAAACGGCGAAACCGAATACCTGAAACGGTTTCAGCTTACTGGTGCAAAAGACCGTGAGACTTTCAAGTCTAAGGTTCCTATTGTTAGTTATGAAGATTTGCAGCCTTATATTCAACGCATTGCTAATGGCGACCGTTCCCCTATCTTATGTGCTCACCCAATCTCTGAATTTCTCACTAGGTATGTACACATAGTCACATACATTTTGAGATGTATTAGTCATATTAATTAGTATATTATAATTCTTTATTGTTTTTGTTCTTTTAATTCTGCTCAAGTAAATGCGAATTGTGACTATTGTGAATTGCATGCAGTTCTGGAACTTCCGGTGGAGAAAGAAAATTGATGCCAACCATTGTTCAAGATCATGACCGCCGTCAATTACTTTACAGCCTCCTCATGCCAGTGATGAGCCTGTAATTCTCTTTTCTTTCACTAGTTAATTCTTATATATTGTTAAAAATTTATCAGATATTCTAAGAAGATAAAATTTGCTGCATACCATTCCTTACCTAGTTAAACACTCCTATTAAAGATGAAGAGATTTTTCATAGAAAAATATGACAAAATATAGAGAAATAATATTTTTTTATCAACTTAAATAATAGGTTAAAAAAAGTTAATTTTAATTTCAAAATTTAAATTTGAATTAATTAGGTTT
>NC_029785.2:21962152-21975042 GCF_000816755.2 Arachis ipaensis
TAGAAAATTACAGTTTTATATTTGAGCTAAAATGATAAATTCAGATGTTTAATTTATTGGAATTCATGTGAATTTGTACGAGTTTATCAAGTTGAGCCAAATTTATCTAGATGTCAGTCAACAAGAGAGTTAGCTTGTTGGTGATGCAATATACTCCAGAGCTCATAAAAGTTGAAGAGTTGAAAAAAAAAAAAAATCGTATGACTTTTACGTTTTTCAAGTTAATTAACACAAACATGCATGGTTTTTCACAGATACGTGCCTAATTTGGACAAAGGCAAAGCTCTCAACTTCCTCTTCATCAAAGCAGAAACCAAGACCCCAAGTGGCTTAGTGGCACGCCCAGTGCTTACCAGCTATTACAAGAGCGACCACTTCAAGAACCGACCCTACGACCCATACAACGTCTACACCAGTCCAAACGAAGCAATCCTTTGCCCAGACTCCTTCCAAAGCATGTACACTCAGATGCTATGCGGCCTCATCATGCGCCACGACGTCCTCCGTGTCGGTGCCGTCTTCGCCTCCGGCCTCCTCCGCGCCATCCGCTTCCTCCAGCTAAATTGGGATCAATTAGCACACGACATCGCCACTGGGACCCTAAGCCCCAAAATCACCGACCATTCTCTCAAGGAGTGCATGTCCAAGATCCTGAAACCGGATACGGAGCTTGCCAATTTCGTCAGAAACGAATGCGTCCAAGAAAATTGGGAAAGAATAATCACAAGAATTTGGCCTAACACGAAGTACCTTGACGTGATTGTAACTGGCGCCATGGCGCAGTATATTCCAACGCTTGATTACTACAGCGGTGGGTTACCTCTAGCGTGCACCATGTATGCCTCGTCGGAGTGCTACTTCGGGCTTAACCTTAAGCCTATTTGCAACCCCTCGGATGTTTCTTACACCATAATGCCGAACATGGGTTACTTCGAGTTCTTACCCCACAACGACTCAGCTTCAGCGCGTGGCTCCCACTCGCCAGAACCGCGCCTGGTGGATCTAGCCCAAGTTGAATACGGAAAGTTGTATGAGTTAGTTATAACTACCTATTCGGGGCTGTGCCGTTACCGTGTAGGGGACATTCTCCAAGTCACGGGGTTCCACAACAAAGCGCCGCAGTTCCGGTTCGTGAGGCGAAAGAACGTCTTATTAAGCATCGACTCGGATAAAACCGACGAGGCGGAGCTCCAGAGAGCTGTGGAGAGTGCGTCGACGCTCCTGAAGGAGTTCGACACGAGCGTAGCGGAGTACACAAGCTTCGCCGACACGGGTTCCATCCCTGGACACTACGTGATATACTGGGAGCTTTTGATGAAGGAGGCTTCGATGGCACCATTACCAGAAGAGGTTCTGAACCAGTGTTGCTTGGCGATGGAGGAATCGCTTAACTCGGTCTATCGACAGGGAAGAGTGGCGGACCGTTCTATTGGGCCGTTGGAGATTCGTGTTGTGAAGAGTGGAACGTTTGAGGAGCTTATGGACTATGCTATTTCGAAAGGCGCGTCAATTAACCAGTACAAGGTTCCGAGGTGCGTGAGCTTCACGCCCCTAACGGAGATACTAAACTCTAGGGTGGTTTCTTCTTTCTATGTTACCTTTTTGTTTCCCACTTCTACTAGTTGGCATGTGGCTAGTGGAAATTGAACAGTTAGTTGGTTGTCTGCGTTCATGAAATAATTGCAGCTCGGTGCATTATGTAATTGTCATTTATATGTTGGCGGCCACTTAAATGAAGTAATGAAAAATGACTTATGCTGAAGTTGTCCTTTTGATTGAGACAAGTGTCTCACATAATTTACTTTTTAGTTTAGTTTGATTTTAGTTATAGTTTATTTATGGTATAGTTATCAGAATCAAATCGGGAATTGATTTGGTCATGCGATTGGGTTATTGAGTTACTAATTTAACCGATGGGTCATTGATTTACTTGGTTGACTCGGTTATAATTAAACAAAAATAAAAAATTATAAAAATAAAAATAAAAATAAAAATTAAATACATATTTTTAAAACATATATTAATGATTAATCAAATATCAATTATAAGATATAATTTATGGTGTAAAAACAGATAATAAATTAGTCACTAGTATAAAATAATTTCTCAATTTAAACGAACGAGAGAAAATAAAAGATAACATAACCAATATCAATATATCAATATGTTTATATATTAGATATTGTTACTTATTTAGTATCCATGTCAATCCATACTTAAAAGGATAAAAAAAAAATAAAAAAATCATTCATGGTTTATTATATATTTAGTTTTTGTTACATCCTATAACATATATTGAAAAGAATGTTATTCTCATAGTGGAATTCTTACGTGTCATCTTCCAGGTTCATTCTCAATTTTCTGATAAGTGTGTTCATCATTAAAATTTCCATGTCTTCGGTCATTAATATCATGACTTTTATTACCATAATACCACTTGCATCAAGCTATTTTCATTACACCACATTTCTTATGACTTTATCTGAGCTTTTTATCCTCCTTTTTCAATTTGCTTTATATGTACAAATAACCTGAAATTTTCAAATTTCAAATTTTAAATTCAAAATCAAAATTATTATTCTTTCCTTTCTTTGTTTTCAGTTTTATCTCTTCCTCCTCTTATTCGGTTCTTCTCCGTCTTCACCTTCTTCACCTTCAGTTCCTCTTCCTTTTTTCTCCTCCGTTTACTGATTCTGTTTTTGTATAATCTTCTTCTTCTTCTTCCTAATTTAAGTTGGAGGTGGAGATTATAGAGTTCATGTACGCACCAAGGCAAAGTTACGGCCATGGATGAGGTTGTGACAGCTATGGTGGTGGATCATAATATGGCGGTGGTGTTGCAGTGAGTGCGGTGGAGTTTGTGGTGGTCATCGATGATGTGGTGATAGATACGGAGGACGCAGCGGCGAAAGAGAGCAAATCATGGAAAGTACTGAGTCGCGCGGCCACAGCACATGCAATGACACTATGAAAGAGAGCACAACAGCAATTTGATATTTTTTATATTTTTCTTTATCTTTCTATCCAGTTATTTCACGTATTCATCTTCATTTTCAATACGTTCCTGATGTCTGTTCTTTTACATTTTTTCAAATTTTAATTCCAACAAAATATGCATGTAATTTGAAATTAAAATTTGAATTTTAAATATGTGCAACCTTATCAAGCATTCAATCCATCTCTCAGATAATCAACTTTCGATTTTCTTCTTACCATAACCGTCTTTCTTTCTCTATCTTCTGTAATGTCTTTCTCTCCTAGAACTATATATCTTTTCTGCATCACTTTTTTTTTCTTTTATTTTTGTTCTCTCTGTCTTCTCTTTGTCAAGCGGAAAGTTCTTGATAGTATTATGGCACGGTATTTGTTGTAGGGAAGCAAAGGAAAAAAGTAGAGACACGATAGGGAGGAGCGAGAGATGCATACTGGCATCGACAACAATGGAATGATTCCGATGGTGATAGATGGCACGGAAGAGAACTCACAGTTGTAGCACCGAGAGCGGCCAGCAACGGTCTTGGTGCGATGATTCTGTATGCTCTGCTTATGTAAGTAGTCGTCGTCTTCTTCAAATGAAAGTATATACAAGATTTCTAATTTTATCCCTACTCGTACAGTCATACACTCCTTTTTTTTCAATATTATTTTTTATATAAAATGTGCCTTCTATGATGAAGTTAAGTGTGTTCCTTATTATTTGATCTGATGTATATGTTCTAATTTTGGTAAGATTTGAAATATTATTGTCGTTGTGCAGAGCTTCTTTGTCTGGTGTGGAGTTGTTGATGCAGAAAATCCAGAACCTCATTGTTGTTGTCGGGATTCTATTTGTATTTCGCTAAAAGGTTTTAATCTCTTTTCCTTTTATATTCAATTTACATCCAATATACAAAATTAAATGAGATTTCAAAGTAATGCAGCATGAACTATTCATTTTTCCTTTAGTTTTTGATGTCCTGGATTTTGTATTTTCAGAGTAATTTAGAAACTAAGGCAAAAGAAGTTCTTGCTGTGTAGCTACTGTGGAAGGTTTGCATCCATTCTATTGTGTTTTTATTACTAATTTTTTTTGTTCAATTGCTAAAATTTGTTGTTTGCTTTTGCTTATTATTATTCTTCTACTTATTATTTCCGTATCTCTTCTCCTTCCTCTCAAACTTGGCTATGTTCTTTACTCTTCAAGGTGGTAGTTTCAATTTTTTATTTTTAGGTCTTTTTCCTTCTAAAACTGGGTTAATTTCTTTTCCCCCCACGAACCATTTGAAAAAAATTGTGGAACAAATTATGGGATACCACCAAGATTTAAGCTTTGTTGCTTTCAACGTAGTTTCAGTTTTTAAGGTGGTTCGTAATTATGTACATTTTACCTGCTTAATTCTGTTTTGAAATGTCTTTACATTTGGTTTTCAGGATTTAGGGCTTTATCCCAGAGTAATTGATGGGACCATCGGTATATTTGCTATTTAAGTGTGTTTAATTAACTGCTCTATTTAAAATTTTTGTTTTCTGCCTTTGAATTAGATTCTACATTGATTTTTTGCTTTTCTCATTTACTGATGTCACTGTGAAAGATAGAAAATAGAAGAGGATAATAATGATCATGCTTAGTAAAATATATAATAGTAATTATAATTATAATTATCCAGAGTGCCAATACCGAATTAGTACATGGCACTACTAGCCTCTATTAAGTATAAGAGCGATTTTGCTGGCGTTGATTTCATGTTTAATATAACTTTTAGATGGTGCCAGGTTCTCCTTCCTCTTAGATAAAGGAACTAATTAGCTTTAGGGTAATTTGTACCCTAGGAAACTTTGAAAATTTTATATTTATGTTAACTTTACTACATGATTATGTACTTCTTTCTGTGCTTAATATTGCGTGCGTTAAACTATTTTCATTACACCACATTTTTTATGACTGTATCTAAGCTTTTTATCCTCCTTTTTCAATTTGCTTTATATGTACAAATAACCTGAAATTTTCAAATTTCAAATTTTAAATTCAAATTCAAAATTATGATTCTCTCCATTCTTTGTTTTCAGTTTTATCTCTTCCTCCTCCTATTCGGTTCTTCTCATTCTTCACCTTCAGTTCCTCTTCCGTTTTTCTCCTCTGTTCACTGATTCTATTTTTGTATAATCTTCTTCTTCTTCCTAATTTAAATTAGAGGTGGAGATTATAGAGTTCATGTACGCACCAAGGCAAAGTTACGGCCGTGGATGAGGTTGTGACAGCTATGGTGGTGGATCATAATATGGCGGTGGTGTTGCAGTGAGTGCGGTGGAGTTTGTGGTGGTCATCGATGATGTGGTGATAGATACAGAGGAGACAGCGGCGGAAGAGAGCAAATCATGGAAAGTACTGAGTCGCGCGGCCACAACACATGCAATGACACTATGAAAGAGAGCACAATAGCAATTTGATATTTTTTATATTTTTCTTTATCTTTCTATCCAGTTATTTCACGTATTCATCTTCATTTTCAATACGTTCCTGATGTCTGTTCTTTTACATTTTTTCAAATTTTAATTCCAACAAAATATGCATGTAATTTGAAATTAAAATTTGAATTTTAAATATGTGCAACCTTATCAAGCATTCAATCCATCTCTCAGATAATCAACTTTCGATTTTCTTCTTACCATAACCGTCTTTCTTTCTCTATCTTCTGTAATGTCTTTCTCTCCTAGAACTATATATCTTTTCTGCATCACTTTTTTTTCTTTTATTTTTGTTCTCTCTGTCTTCTCTTTGTCAAGCGGAAAGTTCTTGATAGTATTATGGCACGGTATTTGTTGTAGGGAAGCAAAGGAAAAAAGTAGAGACACGATAGGGAGGAGCGAGAGATGCATACTGGCATCGACAACAATGGAATGATTCCGATGGTGATAGATGGCACGGAAGAGAACTCACAGTTGCAGCACCGAGAGCGGCCAGCAACGGTCTTGGTGCGATGATTCTGTATGCTCTGCTTATGTAAGTAGTCGTCGTCTTCTTCAAATGAAAGTATATACAAGATTTCTAATTTTATCCCTACTCGTACAGTCATACACTCCTTTTTTTTCAATATTATTTTTTATATAAAATGTGCCTTCTATGATGAAGTTAAGTGTGTTCCTTATTATTTGATCTGATGTATATGTTCTAATTTTGGTAAGATTTGAAATATTATTGTCGTTGTGCAGAGCTTCTTTGTCTGGTGTGGAGTTGTTGATGCAGAAAATCCAGAACCTCATTGTTGTTGTCGGGATTCTATTTGCATTTCGCTAAAAGGTTTTAATCTCTTTTCCTTTTATGTTCAATTTACATCCAATATACAAAATTAAATGAGATTTCAAAGTAATGCAGCATGAACTATTCATTTTTCCTTTAGTTTTTGATGTCCTGGATTTTGTATTTTCAGAGTAATTTAGAAACTAAGGCAAAAGAAGTTCTTGCTGTGTAGCTACTGTGGAAGGTTTGCATCCATTCTATTGTGTTTTTATTACTAATTTTTTTTGTTCAATTGCTAAAATTTGTTGTTTGCTTTTGCTTATTATTATTCTTCTGCTTATTATTACTGTATCTCTTCTCCTTCCTCTCAAGCTTGGCTATGTTCTTTACTCTTCAAGGTGGTAGTTTCAATTTTTGATTTGGGTCTTTTTCCTTCTAAAATTGGGTTAATTTCTTTTCTCCCCACGAGCCATTTGAAAAAAAATTGTGGAACAAATTATGGGATACCACCAAGATTTAAGCTTTGTTGCTTTAAAAGTACTTTCAGTTTTCAAGGTGGTTCGTAATTATGTACATTTTACCTACTTAGTTCTGTTTTTAATTGCCTTTACATTTGGTTTTTAGGGTTTAGGGCTTTATCCTAGAGTAATTTATGGGATCATTGGTATATTTTCTATTCAAGTGTGTTTAATTAACTGCTCTATTCAAAACTTTTGTTTTCTGCCTTTGAATTAGATTCTGCATTGATTTTTTGCTTTTCTCATTTACTGATGTCACTGTGAAAGATAGAAAATAAAAAAGGATAATAATGATCATGCTTAGTGAAATATATAATAGTGATTATAATTATAATTATCTAGAGTGCCAATACCAAATTAATACATGGCACTGCTAACCTCTATCAAGTATAAGAGCGATTTTACTAGCATTGATTTCATGTTTAATATAACTTTTAGATGGTGCCAGGTTCTCCTTCCTCTTAGATAAAGGAACTAATTAGCTTTAGGGAAATTTGTACCCTGGAAAACTTTAAAAATTTTATATTTATGTTAACTTTACTACATGACTTTGTACTTCTTTCTGTGCTTAATATTGCGTGCATCTTATTTTTAATTAATATTGTTACAATAGAATATAAAATAAGGAGAAAACTATTAACAGAATACAACTTGAGCAGTCAATTTCTGTGAATTTCATTTGGACTCAGCCTTTAGACTTTTTAACCAGTTTGTGCTATTATTGGGGGAATCCTTAGGTAGGTATGTTATTCAACCATATTTCTTTCAGGTTTCCATAATATCTATAACGGACTAAATTGAGTATTCTTACAATATCAAGGCAATATTTGGGAAAGGAGATTCTCTCAACAACTTTTTATTTTTTTATGCTTTTGATGGGAAGGGAATGATAGAGAACATTCTCAATTTAAATTCTCTAGTAATTTATGACTGAAGCACCACAAACCTTAAGAGTAGAAGGTTAACACTGTCCAGAAGAAATAGACCCTTTTAAGTGCACAATGTTTTGGTTATTGTTAGCTATTAATTTATATTTTTAGTTGCTAATTTGATTAGGCTAATTTCAATTTACTGTTAGAGTTTTCTTGCTGTAGGAGATACAAATGAAATGATTATTTGTTCTACGTGGGCATTGGGCATACCATTAAAATGTTTCTTTGAATTAATGAAACCCGATGGTTAAAGCCTTTTCTTTATAGAGAATGGTAGTTGGTAAACGTGATGTATATATTTTTATATAAATCACAAACTCAAATTTTATTCTCACATTCTCTCTGATATGGTACTCATGTCAATCTTTTATAATATTTTGGTATCTTGCGACTTTTTTGAATGAAAGCTGTTATGTACATATCAGTTTGTGAAATTACTTTTCACTATGTGCGTGCCTTTTAGTAAGTGCTCTGAATTCAATATCATCATTTTATACTATTTTTGTCGATGAAAAAAAAAATGATGATAAGAAGTTAATCTCAAGAAGAACAGACTCTGTTAGCTTCTATTAATATAGGATGAGAGCAGACAAATTGAATAGTGTTGCATTTTGGACTGAATATTTCTCACCTTTCTTCTCATACGATTCAATTTGGTTTATATCATGTTAAGTTTATCTTCTCAATTTTTTATTTAACCATTCTCATGGTGAGAAATCACTGGTCTTGATAATGATGTTGTCTTGATATGTGAGAATTTTTGTTCATTATTTTTGGAGAAAAATTGATGAAAATTCATCTCATGTTCATCTTATAACAATTTTGTTTGGTTGAATCTCATTTTTTATTTTTATTCATGTTTTATTTGCTTTATTTTTCAGCATTTCAGTTTCTGGTATTAAAGCTTTCAAAGTATCTTCTTTTTTTTTCTTAAAAGGGAAAAAAAATAAAAAAAAGAACAATGGGTTTGGTACATATGAGTTTTGGAACAAATGTAAAAATTGAAAAATAATGGAAATGATGGGATGATTTTGTATAGTTTTCATGATTTAGAAAAAATAAAAATCAAGTTTGTTATTATAATACAAATTGGGTTGTACTTTGATTTTAGATTTTTTAGTATTTGTGTTGATTTATAAACTTTTCTTTTATGGACTTTAATATTAAATTATTTTATTCACAATTTCACTATATAATTAAATTATATTTTTGATTTTATTTTATATACTCTTGCATTCTTCTAATAAGTAAAATCACATATCTTTATTGCTATGATCCAATTTAATATAAAAGGTTCATGTTAAATACTTAATCTAATAATATTTTAATATTAAATATTTTTCATTAAATTTATCATACCCGTGCATCGCACGGGACACTTCACTAGTATATTACGAAGAAGCAAGATGGCATAGTGGCAAGGGAGAGGGGTTGTATTATTGTCAATCCGTGTTTGAATCTCCCCAGCTGCATTTTTAGAATTGTTGTGGATGGAGAGCTCTTACAGTGGTTCAGCGGCGTGCAGGTGCATGGTGGACCCGTGCGGGTTTAGTGGGGTCTGAAGCTCAAACCGGCTGGTTTTTAACGAGTTTGACCACTGTTAACCGGTTCAATTACATGTTCGTCTCAACTCACTAACCGAACCGGCCAGACCACTGGTTCACTGGTTTTTCAATCCGATCCGGTTCTGATAACTATGATTTATTGAACCATATTGAACTATATCATAGGTGATCCTGCCCAAATTCGAATATTTTAGGGTTAATTTGGTGTGATTTTACCAGTCTCAGATTGGATAAGGATCTCAAAAATAGACCTGATCATTATTTAGGATTGGATCCAGGTCAAAACGAACTCGATTTCACCCGACCCATGTGCACCCTAGGAGGACTAAAAAAAATATACATATTTTTAAATTAATTCCAATATTATGTTATATAATTATAAACTTATTGTTTTGTTTTTAATCATATTTGTTGAATTAGAAAATAGATCAAAGAAACACGAAATTAGAATTTATGGACAAATTCAAATTTAAGTATGGTTATCAACTTTGTAACAAGTATTTTTACTTCTTTATAAATGAGTGCATTATAATTTTTTGACATAAAATTTATCAAGATCCATACTTCACCTGGACGAGATCCGGTTTTAGCAAGGTTGCGAGAACCAGACCGGTCAATAAACCGATGAGGTCACTGGTTTAATGATTCACTGGTTCAACCGAAGTTCAACCGGAATTCAACCGGTTTAATTAAATATTAAATAAAATTGTTAAAAAATCTATATATAATTTTGAATATACAAATTCAATAATTTCTAGCTTAATAAAATTTAAAATTTCACAATTTTACATCATAAATTATCCACAATTTAATATTAGAAGTTCACAAACAACTTTAAATATCAAAGTTCATAACGAAAAACAACCAAAACCCACATAAGAACAAACACATAATGTTCTATTATCAAAAGAAACATTAACAAACAAGTTTTTTACTAATCAAAGGTACAACTCATTACAAATCATAATCATCATTAAGTATTCTAATATCTCCATCATAAACAGGTAATCCAAAGCCACCATCTTCAAAAGTACCACCAAAAGAAGCTGTATTTGAAGAATCAGCGACAACATCAGGCATATCCACATCAACTTCCACATCTCCTCCATCTAATAAAATAAAATAAAAAACCAAGAAAAAAATCAAATTTATAACTTTACAACATATATCTTTAGTGAATAAAACAAGTTTTACAAGGTGGTATTTCATTCTATATATCCCCCCTCCATTGTAAGTATTCAAGCAGAAAATACATGTATATTGAACCTTGTTATTTTTGTCATACTTCACTGTAAAATATTGCCAAGTCGGATCAGATTTACCTCTAGAAGAACCAGGTTGGGATTCTTGAACAACATTGTCTTGTGCTTGTGGATTACTTTGTGATTGTTCTATCTATAACATACAACAAAAAAATATATATGATCATGAACAATTACTAAACTGGCAAAAATCAATATGATCCAATTTAATATAAAAAGTTCATATTAAATACTTAATCTAATAATATTTTAATATTAAATATTTTTCATTAAATTTATCATACCCGTGCATCGCACGGGACACTTCACTAGTATATTACGAAGAAGCAAGATGGCATAGTGGCAAGGGAGAGGGGTTGTATTATTGTCAATCCGTGTTTGAATCTCCCCAGCTGCATTTTTAGAATTGTTGTGGATGGAGAGCTCTTACAGTGGTTCAGCGGCGTGCAGGTGCATGGTGGACCCGTGCGGGTTTAGTGGGGTCTGAAGCTCAAACCGGCTGGTTTTTAACGAGTTTGACCACTGTTAACCGGTTCAATTACATGTTCGTCTCAACTCACTAACCGAACCGGCCAGACCACTGGTTCACTGGTTTTTCAATCCGATCCGGTTCTGATAACTATGATTTATTGAACCATATTGAACTATATCATAGGTGATCCTGCCCAAATTCGAATATTTTAGGGTTAATTTGGTGTGATTTTACCAGTCTCAGATTGGATAAGGATCTCAAAAATAGACCTGATCATTATTTAGGATTGGATCCAGGTCAAAACGAACTCGATTTCACCCGACCCATGTGCACCCTAGGAGGACTAAAAAAAATATACATATTTTTAAATTAATTCCAATATTATGTTATATAATTATAAACTTATTGTTTTGTTTTTAATCATATTTGTTGAATTAGAAAATAGATCAAAGAAACACGAAATTAGAATTTATGGACAAATTCAAATTTAAGTATGGTTATCAACTTTGTAACAAGTATTTTTACTTCTTTATAAATGAGTGCATTATAATTTTTTGACATAAAATTTATCAAGATCCATACTTCACCTGGACGAGATCCGGTTTTAGCAAGGTTGCGAGAACCAGACCGGTCAATAAACCGATGAGGTCACTGGTTTAATGATTCACTGGTTCAACCGAAGTTCAACCGGAATTCAACCGGTTTAATTAAATATTAAATAAAATTGTTAAAAAATCTATATATAATTTTGAATATACAAATTCAATAATTTCTAGCTTAATAAAATTTAAAATTTCACAATTTTACATCATAAATTATCCACAATTTAATATTAGAAGTTCACAAACAACTTTAAATATCAAAGTTCATAACGAAAAACAACCAAAACCCACATAAGAACAAACACATAATGTTCTATTATCAAAAGAAACATTAACAAACAAGTTTTTTACTAATCAAAGGTACAACTCATTACAAATCATAATCATCATTAAGTATTCTAATATCTCCATCATAAACAGGTAATCCAAAGCCACCATCTTCAAAAGTACCACCAAAAGAAGCTGTATTTGAAGAATCAGCGACAACATCAGGCATATCCACATCAACTTCCACATCTCCTCCATCTAATAAAATAAAATAAAAAACCAAGAAAAAAATCAAATTTATAACTTTACAACATATATCTTTAGTGAATAAAACAAGTTTTACAAGGTGGTATTTCATTCTATATATCCCCCCTCCATTGTAAGTATTCAAGCAGAAAATACATGTATATTGAACCTTGTTATTTTTGTCATACTTCACTGTAAAATATTGCCAAGTCGGATCAGATTTACCTCTAGAAGAACCAGGTTGGGATTCTTGAACAACATTGTCTTGTGCTTGTGGATTACTTTGTGATTGTTCTATCTATAACATACAACAAAAAAATATATATGATCATGAACAATTACTAAACTGGCAAAAATCAATAACCCTAGCAAACAATTACTAAACCAGCAAACAATAACCTCAACAAAAAAAAATTATAAACAGAAACAAGAAATAAATCAATAACTTCAACAAACAATTACTAAACCAACAAACAATAACCTCAGCAAATAATTACTAAATCAGCATACAATAACCTCAGAAAAAAATTATGAACAGAAAATCAAAAATAACAAATAAGTGATAAATCAATAACCTTAGCAAATCAATTACCAACAAATAACAAGTATTATCAAAATCAAGTGCTAAACACCGAGGAGATGGCTAATAAGTTTTTATCGGTTAACACAGAGAAGGCGAGGTCAGCAAGGAGGAAGGCGAGCGACAGTGATGGTGACTATAACATCCTACCACACAGAGCTTTACGCTTAAGTCGTAAAACAGAGGTGATGTGGTATTACGACTTCTAAGTTAATATATATATATATAT
>NC_029785.2:21976813-21980309 GCF_000816755.2 Arachis ipaensis
CACTACCACACAGAGCTTTATGATTAAGTTGTAAAGCAGAAGTGGTATGGTATTACGACCTCTAAAATAAAACATATATACGTATAATACCTGAAAGAATATAATATATGAGGAGCCTTGAAGAATAGGTAAACCAAAATCGCAAAATTAAAAGCGCAACGCTCAGAAATAACGTGACTTGCGTACGAAGAAACTACGGTTCATGAACATATACATACAGAAAGTAAGAACAGAGCGTCAAGAGTACAGAATAACAAGCTCCTAACTCAGCCTGCAAAGCTAAGGCTGGCTGGAGAATATTTACATACATATATACTTAACCCAAAACCCGAAATACATGTATAATAAATCATGGTTTTCTATAAAACTCTAAGAGGTGCAAAATAAAACAAGTTATCAGGAGAGTTCTATACATATGATCACGTATATAAACTATACATCAAAATAAAGCCCCAACATCCACTTTGCTGCAGAACTCCAGACGCCTAGCGAGGTGCCTCTCGACATGCATCTGAAAACACAGAATATTCGTATAGAATGAGAACCGGGGTTCTCAGCATGGTAAAGGTGCCACGTACATAAGATGTAAGGTCCTGGAAATGCTAGAGACAATCCTAGAATGCCGACACTCTGATTATAAAACTTAAAGAACTAAAACAGAAACCATGAATTAGGGTGGTTCTCTAACACTTTCTAAACTAAACTAATTCCTTAAATCTAACTTAAACTTAACTAGAACCCTAAAATCTCTCCGCCTTCCCTCCGTTTCTCCATCTCTGATGAAATTACAAAGACAAACAAATAGACAATGGCAAATACAGATAGAATACAAGTAATACAAATAGAAAATATAACAAATAGCATATTATAATCACTTAGGCAATCCCAATTAATGCACAAGCAAGCAATTCAAACAATATACATATGTTGCATACCTGTCCTCTGGCTGATGAGTCTCATCTGTCGGTTATCAAGCCAACCCAACAAGTCCAGCTGCTAAACCCTGGACTGTCCCCCGACGCGCATCCCCAAGAGTCTATGCATAGCTTTATATATATAATTGATCAACAGGGGGTTAACCTTCCCGGTGTAAGAACCGACTAAAACCATTTTGATAAAATAATAACTTTAGTGCCAAGAATAGATTCAAAATTTAAAAGTTTTAATTTGAAAATAAAAAGGTGAAATTTGATTTTAATGAATTTTTCTGAGTTGGAAAATATATCTGTTTCGAAAAGTTTTGTAAAAATGCGTACTGGCGCTCAAGCTGGCAGTACCGGCTCTAGTCTGTCAGTACTGCGTATTTTGGAAAATAAGATTTTTGAAAATTGATTTATTATTTTGAAAGGATAAAAATAATTTAGAATTGAAAACCGAGCACTAATCTTAAAGGTTTTGACCCAAAATAGGCCAAACCGGACCCAAGGCCCAACATATATAAGCTCATTAAATGAGCTTTTCAGCTCATTTTCCTTCCCAAAAAGAGAGAGGGGCGCAGCTTGAGAAGAGAGGAGAGGTGAGGGTTGGTGGTTACTATTCACCTCCACCTTCCGGGAGCCATAACTTGAGCTACGGACTTCCGATTGATGAGTCGTTTACGGACACGCAAAGCTCTCGTCGAGCTCTTCGATTCTATCTAAGCAAACTTGGTAAGAACTTGCGTCTCAATCTCCAGTTTCAAGCCCTATTTTTTTGCACATTTTTGGGTTTGGTTTTGAGCAAGTTTTGTGGTTTTGCTTGTTTAGGTGATCTCTAGTAGCGGATAATTGTTGGATTTTACCCCTAATCTCGTTGGGTAAGGTAAGGTTTCACTAAACTCTTGTGTTTAGTTGTTTTATGTATCTTAGGTTTTGATATTGGTGTGTTTGGGAATCGACCAAGGTATGGTTTTGGTCTCCTCTATGTAGTATGTATTATTCATGGATACTTAGGCTAGTTGACTTTAAGATAGAATTGGATGTTATTGGCCTATGAATAATTATTTGTGAATTGATATATTTGTTGGTTGTATTGGATTATTGTGGTTGAGGGTGATTGTTGGGAATTACCGGTATTGATGAGTATTTAGGGTGATTAGTTATTGGTGAATAATGGTGATTTATGAGAATTTAAGGTAATAAGTTAATGTAAAATGTTTGTGGTGGTTTGGAATAAAGGACATTGATGATTATGATGTGTGATGATGTATGTTGATGATGATTTTTGGATATTGAATCTTGTGGTTGATGTTATGTTAAGGTTGGAGAATTATTGTTGATGTGTAATATTGTTGAGAGTTGTTGGTATTGTTGATAATTGATGATGAGTTGCGGAAATGGTATTGATGAATGAGGAGAATTAGGATTGTTTGTGATGATTTTTGATTGTTGGAGAATAATGATTTTGATGGTGTGGGATAGTGTAAAAGGGAGATTATTGATGGTTGAGGTTGAGGAATGAGTGGTAGGAGCTTTTGTGTTGGTTTGGTATTAAATTGGATTGTGAGTAGTTTGGTTTTGAAGTGAGGGTTTTGTTGAAAGTAAGTTTTTAAGGTTTTTGGTAAAAATAGATTTTTGGTGAACTTTGACGGATCATAACTTGAGCCTCAGTTTTCAAAACTGGTTAGGATTTACTTTAAATTAAAGTTCATTGAAAACTCTTCAAATCGATATAAAGTTTGTACAATTTGGATTTTTGTGGAGGAAGTTATGATCATTCAAAGATTGGTGTCAAAATCTGAAATTCTGCAAAATTGCAGAATTTTGTGATTTCTGGTATGTGCGCACGCACAGCCTTGTGCGCACGCACAGCCTTGTGCGCACGCACAACCCTGTGAGATTTTAAACCTGTACGCATGCATAGACCTGTGTGTACACACAGGCAGGGATGGGCATGTTGTTTGTAGCGCTAGTACAGCTTGTGCGCGCACACACCAATGAGGAATTGCAACCTGTGCGTACGCACAGCCCTGCGCGCACGCATACGTTGGGAAGGTCAGTCTGTTAGTGGCGCTAGCACAACTTGTGCGAGTGAACAGACTTGTAAATTTTTGTACCTATGTGTATGCACACCCCTGTGCGTACACACACTTTAAAAATAGTCCTGGGCGTGTGATGGGATATTTTCGCAGAGAAACGAATTTCTCCAAAACACCCAAATCTAACCGGCAAGTGCACCGGGTCGCATCAAGTAATAATAACTCACGGGAGTGAGGTCGATCCCACAGGGATTGAAGGATTGAGCAATTTTAGTTTAGTGGTTGATTTAGTCAAGCGAATCAAGATTTGGTTGAGAGATTTGTGATTTGCAGAATTTAAATTGCATAGAAAGTAAAGGAAATGGGTGAATTGCATGAAATTAAAGAGAACTGGAATTTAAAGTGCTGAATCTTAAAGAGCAAGAAATTAAATGGCAGAAACTTAGAACGCAAGAAATGTAAATTGCAGAATCTTAAAGTGCAAGAAATGTAAATGGCTTGAATTGTAAAGGGAATTGGGAGTTGGATTTGCAGAATTTA
>NC_029785.2:21983182-22019652 GCF_000816755.2 Arachis ipaensis
GATTCCTACTTTCCATTGCTTTTTGAATCACCTCATTTGGAGCTCTGTAGCTCAAGTTATTCTTGTTGGAAGTATACCCCTTGTATGCCTTGTGGCGCCAACGTTAGCCAAAAAGTTAGAGGCTAACGTTGGCGCAAACTTTTGCTAGCCCAGGGAGAGTTTTTCATGTGCCAATGTTAGCCAAAAAGTTAGGGGCTAACTTTTGCTCCAGCTTTTGCCCAAAAGTTAGCCAAAAAGTTTGAGGCTAACTTTTGGTCCAGCTTTTTGCTTCCTGGTTCATTTTCAATTAATCCAAAAGTTTGAGCTAAAGTTTGAGGCAAACTTTTGCTCAAACTTTTTGTCCTCTCTTCCTCCTAGCCATTCCTTCTTGCTTCAACCTTTCTCCAAGCTTTCTTCACCTATCATTAATCAACCAAACACATCAAAGCTATGCTCAAAATCATGAGATATTCATTCTTTCATAATATGTGACAATTATAGCATAAAACCTCATGAAATAGCATGAATTCATACATGGTTGATTAAATCAAAGGAAACATGAAAATCTACCCAATTGGCTTGCTTATGGCTCAAGAAAGTGCATAATTCAATTGAAAACAAAAGAAAAAGGCTAGTGAAACTAGGCTAAGATGACTTGTCATCAGCATGCGCACGCACACCCCTGTGCGTACGCACACGCCCTGTTTCTTAAATTTAAAACTTGTTTCCAACTATTTCACCTTCCCAACAAGATTATATACTTCTATGACACCATTTTAAGACTATGGGGCTTATCTTCGGGTATTGAAACATGGGAAATGTCCTAGGAGGTTTGATTTGGTGTTATTTTGAAAAGTTAGAGAATGGAGGCTTAGGTTTCTGGTGTACTGAGAATGGGTTTGGTGGATTGCGAAGGAAGAATAGTATATGAATTGAGAAATTGACGAACTAGTGAGTTCGGAATGGAAAGTTATGAATTTATGACGGTTGTGATGAGTTGATAACTTGGAAAGGAATAATGAGGACATGATTGGATTGTTGACAGTGTGCGGAGCCTATATCTCTGGCGTGGTAGATTGTTCTGCTGCATGACGAGTTGTTGTTGAGAAGTGTGCGGAGCTTATATCTTCGGCGTGGCAGGTGTTTTTGTCGCATGACTTGTTGAATGTTTAGAGTGTGCGGGGCCTATATTCCCGGCGTGGCAGATTATTCTGCTGCATGATTTGTTGAGGTTAGTTCCTTCTTTGCTGCAGGAAGTGTGCGGGGCCTATATCCCTGGCGTAGTAGACTCCCTACTGCATGAGTGTGTAGGGCACTATATCTCTGACATAGCAGATTCGCTGCTGCATAAGTGTGCAGGGCACTAGATCTCTGGCATGGCAGAAAAGGCTACATCCGGGAGGATGTGTCGGGTTGGCATTTACGGACCGACAAGTGATATCATGAGCCAATAGGATAGACATTCATCATATGCATCTCTTATTTGCTTGATTGCTTTGATTACTTGAGCTTGCCTAATTGAATAACATGCCTACTTGCTTCTTGAACTACTTGTTATATATGAATATTATCTGTGTTTTACTTGTTTGCATTAATTGTGATTGTCTGGTGCTGAGGAGGTTAGGTAGGTGGTGGCGATGGGATCGCACTGAGGTTAGGTTGGAGGAGGCTGTGGGATACAGTGGTGTGATTAGTATTAGTTAGAATTTCCCTAAGTTTAGATAACCCTGTTTATGGTTTAAGTTCTTTATTTATGTATTTCGTTTAAGCTTGAATATCTGTTTGGTATAAAGCTCTAGGACTGCCTCTGGCATCCCGGGATCTTACATCTTACATTACTGGGTACTGTTACTATACTGAGAACCTCCAGTTCTCATTCCATACGTTGTTGTTGCTTTTTAGATGCAGGTCGCAACCCACCGCAGTGAGTTGCGTGATGGTAGCAGAGCGGAGGATCCTATTCTATTTGCTATCATTTTGGTTATTTTGATTAGTACTCTCACTTTTGTATTTTATTTTGCCTTAGAGGCTTACCTTATGAGAGATATTCTGTATAAGCTGTGTTATTGCCAAAATTCTGTATGTTAGTATTTAACTAGTCGGCCTAAACTCCGCGGGCTGTGGCTAGCATCTTATGATAATTATACTCTTATATTTTGTATATATTATATCTATATCTTGTGGGTTAAGTTGGTAGTTTCGTGTGTACATTTTGCACTTTTCAAATCCTATTTTTAAGCTTATTTCCTTCATCAGACTTCTAGAATTATTATTCTTTATATATTTATGTATGAGCCTTAGAATTGTCGTAACCCTTGATTAACCTTTGCTTTACGGCATGAGGTCAGGCTTAGGGTAATTAGGGTGTTACACCCGGGAATTTATAAGTGCCTGATCACCTCTTATGTCGTAGGGTCAACAGAGTATCAAGACTCAACCTGGAACACATGGTGGCAAGCCACGGTACTTTATCCAGGGAAACTCGTATCTTAGATAATCATTTCATAATCATTCATTATGGCCACATCATCACTTATACATCATATAATTGCACTTTTATACATAACTCATCATAACTCGGAGCAGGTGGGGCAAAACCACAACCCTTGCGTCTACCCAAGGAGCCTCTATACTAACCAACTTGGAGTAAGTGGGATGAAATCACAACCCTTGAGTCTACCCAGGAGGTACGTTCTCATATGCCCAGGAGGAACAAAGGAGGAGATCCTAACCTCCCACTATCTTGCTGGGGGCGATTTTACAATACCAGGAGGAACAAGGAAGGGGATCCTCACCTTCCACCATCTCCTGGGGTCGCACGATTGAGAAAGAGTACTCAGATGTAACATTTATTCCTTTCTTTAGTCAGTTTCATAATTTAAGTAGTGTATACATATACATATACATATGCACCCTGTAACACCCTAGCACACAAGGCCTTACGCTTAAGCCATAAAGCAGAGGTGGTGAGGTATTACGACCTCTAAAAGTAAAATACGTACATAAATATAGTTGAAAGAATTCATATCTAGGAGCCTTGAAGAATAAGCTAAACAAAAGTGAAAACAGAAAATTGTGTCACACTCGCAAGGTTAAACGTAAAACGGATTGGTGAGATCAAAAGAAAGCTGATAACATATACACATATCAGATTTCCAAAACACAGATATCAAGCTCCAGACTCGACCTGCGAAGCTAAGGCCAGTCAGAATATATATATATATATAATCCAAAATAAAACTCAAACTACAAAATAAACACCTGTATTTCCAAGTCAACCTATAGGAGGGACAAAACACAAAATATACATGCGGAGATTCTATAAACATATATACATAACCTAAAATAAAATATGACAGCCCAGAAGATAGTTCTTCGCTTGTAAGGGGGGTATCCAGATGCTCAACAAGGTGCCTCTCGACCTGCATCTGAAAAATAATATAATATATATGGAATGAGAATCGGAGGTTCTCAGCATGGTAAAGGTGCCCGCATAGTTAATATAAAAGGTCCGGGGAAAGCCAGAGGCATTCCTAGAACTCCGACACTCAGAATCAAACTTAAGTGAAATAAACTAAACCAGAAATTAGGTAAGTTATTTAAAGTATTCAAGTTCTGAATCTAACTTTAACCTAATACTTCACATTCTGTCTCCTCCAACCCTCTGAATCACCGGTGAAACAACTCCCGTCACTCCTCCGCCAGACAAGAGGCCTCTTAGTTGCACAGACAAACAATACAGGCAAGGAAAACACAAATAGAATGCAGTTACAACAAATAAAACATATAGCAAGTAGACATAGTAATTCGAATAGACAAACCCAAGTAATACAAACTCAAACAAAGCAAACAAATGCATATGATGTATGCCTACCCTATGGCTGATGAGTCTTATCTGTCGGTTATATAGCCAAACCCAACATGTCCTGGTAGTTAATCCTAGACAAAACACCAAACACGGAGCAAGTGGGACAACGCCGCAACTCTTGCATCTTACCCGCGTACCCAGAGTAGGGGACAACTTCACCCTTGCCTCTTACCCAGGTGGTATTATAGTTCTTAACTCGGAGCAAGCGATGACAAAACTCAACCCTTGCATCTTACCCGGAGTCTCGAACTCTTCTCTGGAGCACGTGGACAACACCACTGCATCTTACCCAACTTATTGACTCTTACCCGGAGCAAGTGGATAATACAACTGCATCTTACCCGGAGTCATATTCAAAAATTCATTCTCATTATCATTACAATTCATTCATATTCATTTAATTTCATAATCAATCTCAGTTCTCATCATTCTTCTTCCTCATAATCAATCTCATCATCAAACACACCTCATCTCAACTACATTTTATTACTATTATCATTATCTTCATCATTTGCTTCTTATTCAAAAATTTATATTCAAAACACAATTCATTCTTTTCTAAATAAAGCAAACTCAAACGTAAGTCTTTTCTTAATAACTCAAAATCAAATTATAAAATCCTTAAACCCAAATCTTTCTAAATAACCACTTCAAACAAAACCTCCAATTTCCATAAAAACTTCAACAGTACCTCCTCTAAAACTCAGACATTTTTCACCCTTCAAGGGTCCCAACTACCTAACCAAACACCTCTCAATTATTCAAATCATTTTTAGTATCAAATTATTTCAAAATCAAACTAATTTTCAATATTAAATCTTTTCTAAGAACCAACCAACTCCAATAACAAACCGTTCACAAAATCGAATCACACATCATAAATCATTTACACAATCCATCAATAATTCATTCAGTTCATTCCTATCTTAAGGTCTTCTAGCCTAAGTTTTCACGTGATATTAAACATTAACTACGAGAAACCAAAATCATACCTTAGCCGATTTCTCTCTAAGCTCGGAACTTCTTAAAAATCTCTCTTTTCACAAGTTCCAAGCTTCCAAACGTCAATTCCTCAAACTTAATTACCTGAATTTCATTTCAAACTGCCCAATTGAACTCCGAATAAACAAGAACATAATCTAATTCACACAATGTCTCTATAATCATCATATGATTCACTAATTCGATATTTCACAAGAGTTCAACAGTTTTTTACCTTACCCACGAATCAATTGGACAAAACCCAGTTATTATCCGCTGCTAGAGTTCACCTAAACCATCAAAATCATTCAATTCCTCAATACCCAAACCCTAAAATCCCAAAATTTAGGAGAGAGAGAACTGAGGGATAAAATGCTAATTTCTTACCACTTTATTCAGATAGAATTAAAGAGAATTCCGAGACGAACACGTGGCCGCTAATGGCTCGTCGATCGGAACTCCAGATTGAAAGTTACGGCCGACGGAAGTTGATAGTGATTAACGCTTCCGTTTTCCCAAATCACGTTCACTCTCTTTTCCTCTCTGTGCAACCGAATGACTGAGAAGAATGGGAGAAAAAGGTTTTTATATAAGTGGGCTTTGGGTTCTTGGGCCCGGTTCAGACCGGTTCAACCAGTTCGGCCCGTTGACCCAATCTTGGGCCAAATTCTTTAAAATTAGTGTCAAAATTTATATTTTAATTATCTCTACTTCATTAAACTATAAAATTTAATTTTCCAATTTCGTTGATTAATAATTAATTCATTAGTTAACTATTTACTAATTACCTGGTGTTTACACACCCTACCTCCTCATACCTAAATAATCACTTCTCAAAATTTCTTTATCATCAAGTTACCACTTATTCTTAGCTTCATGTTATTACTAGGCTTACTAACCAAATCAAGGACCAAAAGAATGAAAATACAGGTTTCAAGGTTTGAAATTAAGCTTTAAAACACAAAATACACATTTGCTGAAATACGGGGCCACGCATACACGTGGAAGTGCAGTTTAGCCCATCTCGCGTACGCTGGACAGAAACGACCCTTTGCAAATGAAGGGTATGCATACGCATACACTGCAGTTTGATCAGAAATGGCTAAGTCTACAGAATTTCAGTTTTACATACCGAACTTCCGTCGCGCATAACTTTCTCGTTTTAAAATATTTTTCATCCGTTCTTCGAACGGCGTAAATTTCACGGACCCAATTTTCATATAAAACAGATTTGAAACAATTTAGGGGTCTAAAAACCAAGTTATGGCTCGTCGAAGTTTGGCCAAAAATCCATTTCACACAAACCTCAAACCTCAATTTTCATTTAAAACCAAACTCAAATCCAACCTAACTATACATATATTCAGCACAGTAGCACACCATTTAAAATGCCAAAATCTCCACATCCCATCTCAATCAATTATACCCCTATATATACAATCTCATACACAAATTACTGAACTAACTAACAAGATCATCATCATTCATCACATATACATGTTCATTTCTTAATACCTTGTCAATTATCACTAATTCATCATGTAGCATTATATTCCATCACCAACATCAATTACCAAGCTAATAATCAACCGATTTCAACAATTATTATCAAGGTACTAAACATTTAACGCATTCATACATTCACACCTAGCCTATGGTCATCTAGCCTAAATTTTCACAAAACCTTACATATTAAATACGAGAAACCAAAACCATACCATGGTCGGTTTCTCCCTAAACTCAAAAACACCAAAAATTCAAGCTTCAAGATTCCCAATCAACTCCAATAATTTCAGCCACCAAAGATTGTTCCAAGAGCTCCAATTTGACAATTTCAACTCTAATTCAACATAAACTCAAACTAGTTCATATAATTGAACAATTTAACACTACGACACACAAAATTGGACACAACACAAGGGTTTAGAGTTTTTTTACCTTATTTATTGATGATTAGAGTATAATCCAACAATTATTCAATGTTAGATTACATCTAAACCACCAAAATCATCAAAATCACTCAAAACTCAAACTAATTTCGCACAAAAAGGGGGGCACATAGAACTGGGTACGAATTTGAGAAAGAGATACTTCTTTGTTTAGATAGAATTGAAGAGGACTCCGAGAAAAATGCGTGGCCACAAACGGCTCGTCAATCGGAGCTTCGGATTGAAAGTTATGGACGAAATGAGTTGGGAGTGAATAGTGTTCTTCCAAGGGTTTTGCTCCCCTTCAACCCACTGTGCTTCTCCCTCTCTCCAGTATTTAATTAGCTGAAAGCTCATTGTGGGTGATTAAATGGGTTGGGCCATGGGCCCAATATGGGTCCGGTTCAATCGGTTCGGCCCAATCTTGGGCCAAATTATTTGAAATTAGTGTCAAAATTTTTATTTTAATTAGCTCTATCCTATTTTACAATAAAATTCACATTCTAATTTCTTTTATTAAAAATTAATTTATTAATTAATTATTTGCTAATTTTGCAGGGTTTACAGCGATGATAGAGGACGCGACACCGGCGAACACAGATAAGGCAAGCTCGGCGATGACAACGACGCGGTGGGGCTGCGATGGTCAAACCTGTCACTGCGGTTGCTGTAGGATGCGGTGGCTGCGCCGATTGGGGGCTGTAGTGGCTTCTATGGTTTGTGCACTCTTAAAGAAGAGAGGAGAGGAGATGGGTTTACGGGGATAACATGAAAGGGGCTAAGGTTTTCCCTTCAATTTTGCCGTTTTTGTTTTTTTTTTTTTAAGATAAAATGGCGCCGTTTTGGAGGGTTTATTTTCGAACCGAAAACCCTCCAAAAAACCGGTCGGTTCTGCCGGTTTACCAGTTAATCACCAGTTCGACCGATTTTGTAATTGGTTTTTTGCCAGGCAGTTTATAGGCCTAATCAGACCGGCTTGAGGACCGGTTCCCAGTTAACCCAACTGAACCAACCGGTCTGATTCGGTTTTCAAGACAATGGGTTTTAGTGTGGCCCGAATATAGTGTGATTTCATTGGGTCTAGGGTCGAGTAAGGGTTTCAAAAATAGATTCGATCATTATTTAGGGTTGAGTCTGAGTCAAGACGAACCCAATTTCACCCGACCCGATGGAGACCCCTATTATATGGTTTAAAATTAAAAATATCAATATTTTTTTAGGTTAATATTTTTACTAATAAATTTACTTAATTTTTTTCTCCTTCAATAATAAAAATAAAAAACTAAAAAATAAGTTATACATATGAAAATATTTATGGGACCATATATTATAAATAGATATTTGAAATTCAAAGTGAAAATTTGTTCCTCCAATACTTAGTCTTAGTTCATTTAGAATTTTATATTTTTTAATTATTTTATCAACATAATTATATATATGATAAAATTTTATTAGTTCTCCTTTAAAGTGATATTGTATCTGTAAAGTGAATTTAGAGTATGATTTAATCTAAAATTTTTGTTTGTATGTAACACCCTACCATACAGAGCCTTACACCTAGGATATAAAATAGAGGTGACGAGGCACTACGACCTCTAAAATAAAATACATACATATAATAGCAGAAAGAATATAATAAACTAGGAGCCTTGAAAAACATGTAAAACAAAATCGCAAAAATAAAAAAGTGCAACGCTCAGAAAACGAGATAACTTGCGTGCTAAGAAACCTAGAGATTATAGGTGTAACAAGTAGAAAATGGGAATGGAGGGTCAAAAGTACATAATAACAAGCTCCTAACTCAGCCTGCGAAGCTAAGGCTGGCCGGAGAATGTTTACATATATATACATATCCCGAAAACCCAAAATACATAACTAAAAACTTAACTCTCCTCAACCCTCTAGGAGGGACAAAATAAACAAGTTTCTTGGAGAGAAAGCTAAGTACATATATATACAGCTATACATCAAAATAAACCCAAACACTACTCCGCTTCAGAAGTCCAGACGCCTAATGAGAAGACTCTCGACTTGCATCTGAAACAACAACACAGTATGGGGTTCTCAGCATGGTAAATGTGCCATGCATATAATATATAAGGTCTTGGGAATGCCAGAGGTAATCCTAGAACGTCGATACTCAGATTAAAATCCTTAAAGTATTAAACAGAAACCATAAAGGGGGTGGCTTTCTAGAGATATCCAAGCCTAACATAACTTAACCTTAATCCTATTTCCTTTCGCCTTTCCTCTGAACTTCCATATCCAATGGTATACCACACACAGTTAAACAGATAAAATCAAACACAAGAAGAGTATAAGTACTGCAGATAACAATTATACAATTAGCATAGCAAATACATTTAGGCACACTCAGTTAATGCACAAACAAGTAATTTAGGTAATATGCATATGGTGCATGCCTGTTCTATGGCTGATAAGTCTCATCTGTTGGTTATTAAGCCAACCCGACAAGTCCGATTTGCTAAACCTTTGAACTGTCCCCTGACGCGCATCCCCAAGAGTCTATGCATAGTATTTTCTCATGTTATAAATTGCTCAATGGGGTCAACCTTCCCGGGAATTTAGAGTGCCCGGTCACATCTTACGTCGTAAGGTCAACAGAGTATCAGGTCTCAATCTGGAACATGTGGTGCAAGTCACGGTACTTTACCCAAAGAAACCCGTATCTCAGATAATTTACATGTGTAAGCCTCATACATTTCATAGTAATTATAGAAATCAATCATTCAAGCCTTAGCATCTTAAATCATTCATGCATGCATCCCTTTTTACATGATTTCGTCATTTTTAACCTTTACTTCACCCTCAAGTTACCTTAATTTACTAACTCCACCTCATTACTAAGCTTCTTAACCAAGTTTAGAACAAACCATAGGAAAATAGAGGTTTAGAAGTTTGGAATTCAGTTTAAAAACTAAAAGTCTAATTTTTTTTGCATAAAACAGGGCCACGCGTGCGCGTGGGTATGCGTTTAGGCCAAGACGTGTACGCATCGCCTGATTACGTGTACGCATT
This sequence comes from Arachis ipaensis, assembly GCF_000816755.2. Classification (NCBI taxonomy): domain Eukaryota; kingdom Viridiplantae; phylum Streptophyta; class Magnoliopsida; order Fabales; family Fabaceae; genus Arachis; species Arachis ipaensis. The sequence goes on from NC_029785.2 coordinate 21,992,978, forward strand.
AGCGCCAGACAGTAGCTACCATCCGCGAATGACGGTTATGCGTACGCGAAAGTCTCATGTCATGCGTACGCGTGGGCGTACGTTTTTCAAAAAAATTTTACCAAGTCTGAAATCTGTAGGTTTTCCATTTTAAATCCTAAACTTCCGACACGCATAACTTTTTTGTTTTAAATAATTTTCCACCATTTTTCAAACAGCGTAAACTTTACAAATCCAGTTTTCATACAAAATAAGTTTGAAATCGTTTGGAAGCCCGGAAGCCAAGTTATGGGTCACCGAAGTTCAACCAAAAACCAAATTTTACAAAAAACCTCAAAACCTCATTTTCTCTTTAAAACTCTTTCCAACCCAACTTATCAAACCTATAATCATCAATATAACACACTTTTGACAATATCACAATAATCTCCACAATCTTACCATTTCTCAATTCAATAACATCTCACTTCAACCCAAATTTCATAAGTTTATCAACAAACATCAACATACCAACCTATATGTACATATTGCCAAAATCACAAGTCCTTCAACATCATCACATCATCATTCATCATTCCAATATCAACAAAATCAAGTGAACACCACACATGCTCAAATTATATCCTTATTACTAATCATTCAATACACATAATCATTCCAGCTTATCCTATGGCTCTCTAGCCTAAGTTTTCACATGACATTATATATTATGTACACGAAACCTAAACCATACCTTGGCCACTTTTCACGTATTAATCAAGGCAACCCACTAAGCCAAAATACAGCTCCAAGGTCCAAAATTACCCAATTAAAATCACTTAGCCTCCACCAAGTTCCAAGGCTTATAATCCAAGCTCCAACATATACATATATACACCTAATACATATATACATCACATACATACTTAAATTCAATACCCAACTCGCATAGGCTAAGAAATTATAGAATTTGAGAGTCCTTACGTTGTCTATATCTTGATTGAACAAAGACCCACAAGTTCCTCAAGCTAAACTTGAACCTAGAGAACCAAAATCACAAATTCTCAACATGGATTCTCACTAATTTTCGAAAATTCAGGGGGTAGAGAGGCTGGAGTGTTAGAGTGAATTACTAGAGAAATTGTTCCGGTGGAATCGTAGAGCTCGACACGGCAAACACGTAGCCGCAAACGGTGCAGCAATCGGAGCTCAGATGAAGAAGTTATAGCAAATGGAGTATTTGAATGAGGGTTTGGAAGCTTTAAGTGTTCTTCCTCCTCATTGAATGTTTCCCAGTGTGAATGAGGCTAGAGAGGAGCAAGGGAAGCTGTGTTGGTAAAGTATGGTTGGGCCTAATTGGGCCATGGGCCTATTGGGCCCGGTTTGACCGGTTTGGCCCGTTCGGCCCAATCTTGGGCCAAATGCTTCGAAATTAGTGTCAAAATTCTCGTTTTAAAGAGCTCTATTGTATTTTAATAATAAGATTTTCATTTCTAATTTCCTTATTAAAATTTAATTTATTGACTAATTATTTACTAATTTTAGCGGGGTTTACATCCTACCCACCTAATTAAGAATTTTGTCTTCAAAATTCAGATTCAGTTACCTGAAAAGAGGTGTAGGTAGTCCTTCCACATATCTGACTCAAGCTCCCAAGTATGCTCTTCAATACCAGCCTGACTCCAAGCTACTTTCACTAAAGAGATCTCCTTTCTGCGTGACCGCTTGATACTGGTGTCATCAATTCTAATTGGAGTTACTGGTAGTGTCAAATCTTCCCTCACTTGAACAGAATCTGGTTCCAGAACGTAACCTGCATTTGAGGTGTATTTACAAAAGCTACGACACGTGAAACACGTCGTGCAGGTTCGAAAGATGCGACGGTAAAGTGATCCTATAGGCCACTGGTCCAATTCTCTTCAGGATCTCAAACGGTCCAATGTAACAGGGATTCAGTTTCTTAGTCTTAATGGCTCTTCCCACTCCGGTGGTTGGAGTAACTTTCAAAAAGACGTGTTCTCCTTCCTCAAACTCCAAAGGCTTCCGCCTTTGATCAGCATAACTCTTGTGACGACTTTGAGCTATAAGCATTCGGCTATGGATCTTCTTTATCTGCTCCGTGGTCTTAGCTATCATCTCAGGCCCTAACAAGTTCCTTTCTCCAGCTTCATACTAGCACAGCCGAGATTGACATTTTCTACTATACAAAGCTTTATACGAAGCCATTCCAATGCTCGCATGGTAGCTATTGTTATAAGCAAACTCCACTAGGGGCATATACCGATCCCAGCTCACCGGCTGGTCCATAACACAAGCTCTCAACATATCCTCCAATGTTTGGATTGTTCTTTCTGACTGACCATCTGTTTGAGGGTGATATACGGTTCTTAGACTCAATTGAGTTGAAGCCACATTTGGTCACCCTGGTGCAACAGAACTACCAGTATCATGGGCTTCCTCATGAAGATCCAAATCAGTTTATATCTGATTTTCTGCAGATTTGTGATATTGTGAAGACAAATGGAGTGAACCCAGAGGTGTACAGACTCATGCTTTTCCCGTTTGCTCTGAGGGATAAAGCAAAGCTATGGCTAGATTCTCAACCCAAGGAGAGTTTGAATACTTGGGAAAAGGTTGTTACTGAGTTTCTTGCTATGTTTTTCCCACCAAAGAAGCTGACTAAGCTTAGGTTGGAGGTTCAGACCTTCAGGCAGAAGGAGGGTGAAACTCTTTATGAAGCTTGGGAGAGGTACAAGCTACTGACTAGGCAATGTCCTCTGGACATGTTCTCCAAATGGACCTAACTAGATATCTTTTATGAAGGCTTGGATGAGATGTCCAAGATGATCTTAGATACTTCTGCAGGTGGTTCATTGCACAAGAAGAAGACACCAGAGGAGACTATTGAGCTAATTGAATTGGTTGCTAGTAACCAATATTTATACTCATCTAACAGGAATCCTGTGAATTCTGAGACCTCTAAGAAGAGAGGCATGTTGGAAGTAGAAGCTGTTAATGCTCTTCTTGCTCAGAACAAGCTTATGTCTCAGCAAATAAATCTACTTACTCAGCAGATGGGTGGCATGCAAGTCTCAGCTATCAACACCCAAAATCCACCTCAAGAGGCCTCCTATGACATGGCAGGTAATTTTGTGCAAAATAATAATTATGATTATACTCAATCCCCTTCTGAACAGGTCAATTACATGGGGAGTACTCCTAGAAATCCCAATAATGATCCCTATTCTCAAACCTACAATCAAGGGTGGAGAAATCACCCAAATTTTGGGTGGAGAGACCAACCTTAGAGACCTCAGAACTTCAACAATAATTCTCGGGGCGGCTTCCAACAGAACAATTACAATAACTGCCAATTTCAATCTCAGCAGCAACAATCACCTCAGCAGGCAAACTCTAAATCCCAAGAAGATTCTAATTGGGAGATGATGAAGAGTTTTGTGCAGGAAACCAGAGCATCAATCAAGAATTTGGAGATTCAGATGGGTCAAATAGCCATAAGAGTTAATGAAATTGATCAGAGGACCACTATTAGCCTTCCTGGTAACACAATTCCAAATCCAAGAGAGTAATGCAAGGCTATCACCTTGATAAATGGATAAGTGGCAATTATGAAAGCACAAGTTAGTGAGGAGCCCGTTGAAAAAGAAGCTCCGGAGAAGAAGAAGGAAGAAGTGGAGCATGTCCCTCCAAAGCGTGCAGACAACCCATTCCCAGACACTCTTGACACTTATCCTACATTGCCAAAGGCTCCTGAGTACAAGCCTAAAATTCCATATCCTCAGAGACTTCAAAAGGAGACCAAGGACAAGCAGTTTTCAAAGTTCTTAGAAGTCTTCAGAAAGTTGCAAATCAATATTCCTTTTGCTGAGGTTTTGGAGCAAATGCCTCTCTATGTCAAGTTCATGAAGGAGCTGTTATCAAAGAAGAAGCCTTTAAAGGGAGATGAGACAGTGGTCCTGACTAAAGAATGCAGTGCCATCATTCAGAATAACTTGCCAAGGAAGATTCCAAATCCAGGGAGCTTTCAAATTCTATGCACCATTGGGAGCACAACCTTTGAGAAAGCCTTATGTGATCTGAGGGCAAGCATAAATCTAATGCCCTTATCTGTGATGAAGAAGCTGCAAATCCAAGAGGCACAACCCACAAAGATAGCATTACAGATGGCAGACAAATCCATGAAGCCTGCATAAGGATTGGTGGAGAATATTTTGGTCAAAGTGGGTAAGTCCTTCCTCCCAGCAAATTTTGTGATTCTTGACACAGGGGAGGATGAGAATGCCTCTATAATTCTAGGAAGACCATTCCTAGCCACTGGAAGAGCTCTGATTGATGTAGAAGTGGGTGAATTAGTGCTTAAAGTGCATAATGAGCAACTAGTCTTTCATGTCTTTAAAGATGTACTTTCAACAGGTGAAGAAGATAGGTGCATGCAGACCGAGCTTATTGATCCAAACCTTCAAGAACTCCCTGATGATGCACAGCAGAAATTGCAGCTCAAACCTCCTTTGGTGACAATCAATAAAATTCCTCCTGACATCAATCTTAAGTTTGGTGTTGGGAATGCATCATCCACCAAGGAGGAGGTTCCCAAAAAGAAAAAAGTACCCAGGGGATGGAGAAATAAGAAGATCCCCACTGAAGGTTTCTCCCAGGAATGAAGGTGGTGTTGACTAAGAATCCAGTGTGGATCTATACAGTAAACAGAATCCTCTCTCTGGAGCATATTGAGCTAATTTATGGAGACACAGGAAAGAAGTTCAAAGTAACGGGTGAAAAGCTGAGCCCCTATGATCCTCCTCCTTAGAGGAGCTGACCGTCAAGGTAGTGACGTTAAAGAAGCGCTTGTCGGGAGGCAACCCGATAATTTCGTATCCTTAGCTATTTTTTTCGTAGTAGTAGTTTTCTTCCTTATTTGATTTTGATTGAGTTCTTACTAATTTTCTGATCATGTAGCTATTTCAGAACAGGAACCGGATAATTAAATTAAAAAAAATATATAGAAAAAAAACACAAAAGCAAAAAAAAAATACAATATAAAAATTTAAAAAAAATGCTGAAATTGATCAGAGGACCACTAATAGCCTTCCTGGTAACACAATTCCAAATCCAAGAGACGAGTGCAAGGATATAACCTTGATAAGCGGACAAGTGGCAAGTATGGAAGCACAAGTTACTGAGGAGCCAGTTGAAAAAGAAGTTCCGGAGGAGAAAAAGGAAGAGGTTGAACACGCCCCACCTAGGCGTGCAGACAATCCTTTTCCAGTCACTCTTGACACACATCTGACATTACCTAAAGCTCCTGAATACAAGCCTAAGATGCCATATCCTCAAAGACTTCAAAAGGAGACCAAGGACAAGCAGTTTTCAAGGTTCTTGGAAGTTTTCAGAAAGTTACAAATTAATATTCATTTTACTGAGGTTTTGGAGCAAATGCCTCTCTATGTCAAGTTCATGAAGGAGTTGTTGTCAAAGAAGAAGCCTTTAAAGGGAGATGAGACAGTGGTCTTGGCCAAGGAATGTAGTGCCATAATTCAGAATAACTTGCGAAGGAAGATGCCAGATCTAGGGAGCTTTCAAATTCCATGTACCATTGGGAGCACAACCTTTGAGAAAGCCATATGTGATCTGGGTGCAAGCATAAATTTAATGCATTTGTTTGTGATGAAGAAGGTACAAATCAAAGAGGAACAACCATCCAGGATAGCATTACAAATGGCAGATAAATCTTTGAAGCATGCACATGGAATAGTGAAGAACATCTTGGTCAAGGTGGGTAAGTTCTTCCTCCCAGCAGATTTTGTGATTCTTGACATGAGGGAGGATGAAAATGCCTCTATGATCCTAGGAAGACCATTCCTAACTGTTGGGAGAGCTCTGATTGATGTGGAAGAAGGTGAATTAGCACTTAGAGTGCATAATGAACAACTGGTCTTTCCTGTCTTTAAAAATATGCATTCATCAGGTGAAGAAGAGAGGTGCATGCAGACTGAGCTTATTGATCCAAACCTTCAAGAACTCCCTGATGATGCACAGCAGAAATTGCAGCTCAAACCTCCTTTGGTGACAATCAATAAAATTCCTCCTGACATCAATCTTAAGTTTGGTGTTGGGAATGCATCATCCACCAAGGAGGAGGTTCTCAAATAGAAGAAAGTACCCAGGGGATGGAGAAACAAGAAGATCCCCACTGAAGGTTTCTCCCCAGGAATGAAGGTGGTGTTAACTAAGAATCCAGTGTGGATCTATACAGTAAACAGAATCCTCTCTCTGGAGCATATTGAGCTAATTTATGGAGACACAGGAAAGAAGTTCAAAGTTAATGGTGAAGAGCTGAGCCCCTATGATCCTCCTCCTTAGAGGAACTGACCGTCAAGCTAGTGACGTTAAAAAAGCGCTTATCGGGAGGCAACTCGATAATTTCGTATCCTTAGCTATTTTTTTCGTAGTAGTAGTTTTCTTCCTTATTTGATTTTGATTGAGTTCTTACTAATTTTCTGATCATGCAGCTATTTCAGAACAAGAACCGGATAATTAAATTAATAAAAAATATAGAAAAAAAACAAAAACAAAAAAAATACAATATAAAAATTCACAATATATATATATATATATATATTCTTTATTTTAACTTTTTTTATTCTTTTATCATTTTCCTTTTTTGTATTAATTTTTTTTTCCTCCGTGCACTTTTTATGTCCCTCCTTGTTTTCAGATTTTCTTTGCTTGAGGACAAGCAAACCTTTAAGTTTGGTGTTGATGCTTCGCTTATGAGTTTTCTATTTATTTTTAATGGTACCAAAAGGAGGCGAATCATCTTCACGGAGGAACACAACCTGAAGAATAAAATAACCGCTAGGATAACTAAGGTGGTTGAGTTCCTTTCATTTTTTATTCCTTCCCGCTTTTACTATGTTATGTTCTGGTTTTCTGCTATTTTGCTTTGTTTATTGCATGATCCTTTATTAGTTAGATTCCTAGATTCTAGTTTAGTTTTCTGTTAATTTGCTTTAATTCTGAAAGATGCCTCATGTATTACCCACTGAGCTTGAAATCAAAAAAAAAAAGAAGAAAAGGGGGGTGTAATACATGAGAAATTGAGTTAATTTTAAGAGTAGTCTTATTTACTTAAATGTGGTGGTATTAATTGTAATTCTGAATGAATGATATGAACAGTGCATAGTTAAATTTGAATCAAAGGATGTTGATGTATAAGGAACAGGAATTTAGAGAACTATTATGACTTCTCTGAAATTAATGAAAGTTTAATCCTTGAAGAAAAAGAAATAGCAAAAGAAAAATAAAAGCAAGGTCCAAGGCTCTAAGCATCAATGACTAGGGAGGTCAGACATGATTAAAAGCTCAAAGAGTTATTTCCCTAGTCACATGCTTGTGGTGTTCTTGTGTCAAGTAATCCTTGAGACAAAACATTTAGAGTCAAGATCAATTGCATTTAACAGAGTATGCCAAAGGCTTTGAGCACCACTGTTTGGGAGTAACTAAAAAAATGTATATATCAAAACTCAAAGAGAGTTCCCCAGTTAAATGCTTGTGGTGTTTCTGTGTCAAGTGAAGCTTGAGACAAAACATTTAAAGTCACGGCTAGGCTCAAGGTGTAAAGCACCAAAGAAAAAAAAAGAATCAAAGAAAAATCGTTGTGTTCAAGGGTTAAACTGAGTTACAAAAGATCAGAGAATTCATAATATTATCCGGATTCTAATTCCGAATTACAGTGACATCCTTCCAATTCAAAGGAGAGTGAGATGCCAAAACTATTCAAGATTGCAATTGTAAACCCCACTTTAAGAAGAGACATGAGCTTAATCGAACTCTCATTCTCATGCAAATTCATATCCTAAGCCTATATTAGTTTTGGTTGCTTGAGGACAAGCAATAATTCAAGTTTGGTGTTGTGATGTGTGAGCATCTTCCATATCTTTTTCTAGTGAATTTGGATTTCATTTGTTGAGTTTAATCAAGAATTAATTATCTTTTAGCCACTATGGATGTTGCTTTGATTCTATATAATTCTATTTATTTTAGGTAGCATTTGGCTGGATTTGATGGAGCTTCCGCAGAAAAAGAGAAGAAGGCGAATAATGCTGTCAACCCTGACCTCTCTGCACTCAAACCTGAATAACTCGAGCTACAAAGATTCAATGAATGTGATTCTAGTGGCGTTGGAAAGCTAACTTCTAGAGCTTTCCAACAATATATAATAGTTTATACTTCTTTTCCAACCACGCTGCCAAGGCTGCGCCTAACTTGAGATTTCTCAAGTTAGGTGCAAAACATTAATAAGCATGCAGAAGGATTGGGCCTCCATCAAGTTAGACGCAGCCTGGTGCATGAAATTGTGATCTCTAACAATGGCGCCAAAAACTTAGTACCAACAATCTTAATCTCAACTCTTTTCACAACTCCGCACAACTAACCAGCAAGTGCACTGGGTTGTCCAAGTAATACCTTACGTGAGTAAGGGTCGATCCCACGGAGATTGTCGGCTTGAAGAAAGCTGTGGTCATCCTTGTAAATCTCAGTCAGGCAGATTCAAATGGTTATGAGGTTTTGATAATTAAAATATAAATAAAATATAAAATAAAATAAAGTTACTTATGTAATTCATTGGTGGGAATTTCAGATAAGCGTCTGGAGATGCTTTGTTGCTTCTGAACCTCTGCTTTTCTATTGTCTTCTTCCAACCATGCGTTACCTCCTTCCATGGCAAGCTGTATGATCCTCTTGGATGAAAACAAATCCATATGTGCTGTCACCATATGGCTAATCATCTGTCGGTTCCCGCTAGCGTCGGAATAGGACCATTGTTCTTTTGCACACTGTCACTTGTGCCCTACATTCGTAGGTTTGAAGCTTGTCACAGTCATCCCTTCCCAGATCCTACTCGGAATACCACAAACAAGGTTTAGACTTTTCGGATCTCAAGAATGCTGCCAATGGTTCTAGCCTATACCACGAAGACTCTGATCTCATGGAATGGAATGCTCTGTTGTCAGGAGAGGCAACCATGAATTGTGAACCAGGAGGCCAAGAGATATACACTCAAGCTATTGCAGATAGAACGGAAGTGGTTGTCAGGCACGCGTTCATAAGTGAGAATGATGATGAGTGTCACGGATCATCACATTCATCAGGTTGAAGTGCGAGTGAATATCTTAGAGAAGAAGTAGGCATGAATTGAATAGAAAAACAATAGTACTTGTATTAATTCATGAAGAACAGCAGAGCTCCACACCTTAATCTATGGGGTGTAGAAACTCCACCGTAGAAAATACATAAGTGAAAGGTCTAGGCATGGCCATGAGGCCAGTGGTGCACGAAATTGTGATGTCCAGGCTCAAACAATCCCCGGCAACGGCACCAAAAACTTGGTGCTCTGATCTTAATTCATAATTGCCACAACTTCGATACAACTAACCAGCAAGTGCACTGGGTCGTCCAAGTAATACCTTACGTGAGTAAGGGTCGAATCCCACGGAGATTGTTGGTATGAAGCAAGCTATGGTCACCTTGTAAATCTCAGTCAGGCAGATATAAAGTGATAATGGTGTTTTCGAATATTATATAATAAAATAGGGATAGAGATACTTATGTAATTCATTGGTAGGAATTTCAGATAAGCGAATGGAGATGCTTTTCGTTCCTCTGAACCTCTGCTTTCCTGCTATCTTCATCCAATCAGTCTTACTCCTTTCCATGGCTGGCTTTATGCAAGGGCATCACCGTTGTCAGTGGCTACATCCCCTCCTCTTAGTGAATAATATGCTCACGCACCCTGTCACGGCATGGCTATTCATCTGTCGGTTCCCGATCATGCTGGAATAGGATTCACCTTCCTTTTGCGTCTGTCACTAACGCCCAGCACTCGCGAGTTTGAAGCTCATCACAGTCATTCAATCATTGAATCCTACTCGGAATACCACAGACAAGGCTTAGACTTTTCGGATTCTCTTGAATGCCGCCATCATTCTAGCTTACGCCACGAAGATTCTGGTTAGGAGATCTAAGAGATATTCATTCTAGCTTATCTCATGTAGAACAGAAGTGTTTGTCAGGCACGCGTTCATAAGGGAGAAGGATGATGAGCGTCACACANNNAAAAAAGCTATGCTTTTACCACACCAAACTTAGAATATTGCTCGCCCTCGAGCAATAAACAAAAGAATAGAAGAAGAAGAAGAAGAGATATGGAGAGGGAGAGGGAGATGTGGTTTCGGCCAAGGAGAGTGTAGAGAGGTGTGATGTGTGAACTTGATGAAGAATGGAGGGCTTTATATAGGGAAGGGAAGGGGGGAAAGGTTTCGGCCATATGGGTGGGTTTGGGTGGGAAATTGGTTTTGAATTTTGAAGGTAGGTGGAGTTTATGAGGTAGGTTTATTGGGAAGAGTGGGTGGATGTGAGTGGTGAAGGTTTAGTGGGGAAGAGGGATTGAGGTGATTGGTGAGGGGTTTTTAGGGAAGAGTGTTTATGGGGTTGTGTGAAAGAGAGTGGTGAGAAGAAGTGAGTGGAGGTAGGTGGGGATCCTGTGGGGTCCACAGATCCTGAGTGGATCCTGTGGGGTCCACAGATCCTGAGGTGTCAAGGCATTTACATCCCTGCACCAATTAGGCATGTAAAAATGCCTTTGTACCCAACTCTGGGCGTTCAGCGCCAGGTTGGTGGCCATTTTGGGCGTTCAATGCCCATCTGTGTGCCATTTCTGACGTTGAACGCCAGAACCATGCCTGTTCTGGCGTTCAGCGCCAGAACCATGCTCTGTTCTGGCGCTGAACGCCAGACAGATGCTCCTCCAGGGTGTAATTTTTCGGAGGTTCAATGGAATCTCTATGGTCTCTAAATGAGCCCCAGAGTCCTTTGGTTCCTCAGAGGGAAGCTCCTTATTGACCACTGGGCATCCCAGGAGGTCTTCCTCCTTGGGATTCACGTCCTCTCCTTCCCTTACAGGTTCGGCCATGGCGCTTATGTCAATGGCCTTGCACTCTCCTTTTGGATTCTCTTCTGTATTGCTTGGGAGAGTACTAAGAGGGATTTCAGTGATCCTTTTACTCAGCTGGCCCACTTGTGCTTCCAAATTTCTAATGGAAGACCTTGTTTCATTCATGAAACTTACAGTGGCCTTAGATAGATCAGAGACTAGATTTGCTAAATTAGATCTCATGTAAAACAGAAGTGTTTGTCAGGCACGCGTTCATAAGGGAGAAGGATGATGAGCGTCACACATAATCATCACCTTCATCATGTTCTTAATCTTTGAGGGACAGCAGAGCTCCACACCTTAATCTATGGAGTGTAGAAACTCTACCGTTGAAAATACATAAGTGAAGGTCCAGGCATGGCCGAGATGGCCAGCCCCCTAAAACTTGATCAAAGGATCATAAGGTAATCCAAAGATGTCTAATACATTAGTAAGAGGTCCTATTTATAATAAACTAGTCACTAGGGTTTACATGAGTAAGTAATTGATGCATAAATCCACTTCCGGGGCCCACTTGGTGTGGTTTGGGCTGAGCTAAAGTGTTGCACATGCAGAGGCCATTTGTGGAGTTGAACGCCAGTTTCTGTGCCAGTTTGGGCGTTCAACTCTGGTTTTGGATCCTTTTCTGGCGCTAGACGCCAGATTTGGGCAGAAGGCTGGCGTTGAACGCCAGTTTACGTCGTCTATTCTTGGCCAAAGTATGGACTATTATATATTGCTGGAAATCCCTGGATGTCTACTTTCCAACGCAATTGGAAGCGCGCCATTTCGAGTTCTGTAGCTCCAGAAAATCCACTTTGAGTGCAGGAAGGTCAGAATCCAACAGCATCACCAGTCCTTTTTCAACCTCTGAATCTGATTGCTGCTCAAGTCCCTCAATTTCAGCCAGAAAATACCTGAAATCACAGAAAAACACACAAACTCATAGTAAAGTCCAGAAATGTGAATTTAACATAAAAACTAATGAAAACATCCCTAAAAGTAACTAGATCCTACTAAAAACATACTAAAAACAATGCCAAAAAGCGTATAAATTATCCGCTCATCAGCCAGCCTCCAAACATTTACAATATATGATAGTATTCGATTGATCAAAAAAACTCCAAAATAAATCTCTAAAAGTAGTTTTTATACTAAACTAGTAACTAGGGTTTACAGAAAATGAGTAACTAAGTGCAGATAGTGCAGAAATCCACTTCCGGGGCCCACTTGGTGTGTTCTTGGGCTGAGCATTGAAGTTTTCACGTGCTTAGGCTTTTCCTGGAGTTAAACGCCAGCTTTGGTGCCAGTTTGGGCGTTTAACTCCAATTCTGGTGCCAGTTTGGGCGTTTTACGCCAAGATATTTTAGGCTGACTTTGAACGCCAGTTTGGGCCATCAAATCTCGGGCAAAATATGAACTATTATATATTGCTGGAAATCCCAGGATGTCTACTTTCCAACGCAATTTAGAGCGCGCCTATTGGGCTTCTGTAGCTCTAGAAAATTCACTTCGAGTGCAGGGAGGTTAGAATCCAACAGCATCTGCAGTCATTTTTCAACCTTTGAATCAGATTTTTGCTCAGGTCCCTCAATTTCAGCCAGAAAATACCTGAAATCACAGAAAAACACACAAACTCATAGTAAAGTCCAGAAATGTGATTTTTGAATAAAAAATAATAAAAATATAATAAAAAGTAATTAAAACATACTAAAAACTATGTAAAAACGATGCCAAAAAGGGTATAAATTATCCGCTCATCACAGCCCATGGCCAAGTTAGGCGCAACCATCAAGCCCAACACGCCCTTCCTCACTTCATTCACACCAATTAAGGCACAGCCCATCACCAAATTAGGCATGGATCCTGCGAAGCAAGTGGTCCCCACCCATCAAATGAAGAGTTGCTGATTATTTTGATTTAAATTCAAATATTATTTTTAGGAAAAGATATTATTTTAGTTTTAGATAATAGATTTTAAATTATTAGGATTAGATATAAAAGGGATTCCAACAGGGTGATTCTAGAATAACATTATTCCCATTTACAATTTACAATCCTTATTTTCACTCTGAACTATGAGCAACTAAACCTCCACTGTTAAGGTTAGGAGCTCTGTCTATTGTATGGATTGATTTTATTATTTTTCTATTTTAATTCATGTTTTGATTTATATTTAAGAATTGTTTTTGTTCTTTATTTTATGAATTTGGGTGGAACGGAAGTATGACCCTCTTTCTAATTGAGTTCATGTATAACTTGAAAAAACTCTTTACTTGAACAACAGCTTGAAAACAACTTCTCCTAAATTTCTAGTTTATCTGGATTTAACGGGATACGTGACATATAATCGTTTTATTTTTGGGTAATTAGAGTTTTTGTGGCATATAAACTGGAATTTGATCATGCAGCTTCTAATTGGAATTAATTGACCAAGGAATTGGCAGTTAATAAATTTTAGAGGAGACTAGAAAGGTCTAAGGAATTAGGGTCTAGTCACATATAGTTTGCCATAAATTAAATCCTACATGATTAAAATAGTTAGTAAGAAAAGTTAATCCGGAAGAATAGATAACTCTGAAACCTTAACTGTTTTCTCCATATTTTATTCCCAACCCATTTACTTTACTATTTTATTTTCTGCACGATTGTTTAATGCTCTTTGAATATTCAAACACTCTTTTCTGTTTGCCTGACTAAGTCTATCACTCAATTATTGTTGCTTTGATCCATCAATCCTCGTGGGATCGACTCTCACTCACCTGAGGTATTACTTGGTATGACCCGGTGTACTTGCTAGATAGTTGTGGTTAGAAAACCCGCACCATGAGCCGACTTGGTCAGTCGATCCACAACTACCCAAATGGCATCACAACCCGTTCGAGTTCTAGATAAACCCAACACGAAGTCCATTGCAATACTCTCCCATTTCCACTATGGAATCTTCAAAGGCTGAAGGGTTCCTGATTGTCTCTGATGTTCAATTTTAACCTTCTGACAAGTTAGGAACTTGGAAACGTGCGACGCCACATGATTTTTCATTCCTAGCCACCAGAACATCGTCTTCAGATCTTGATACATCTTGGTACTTCCCGGATGGATTGAGAATACGCTCTTATGAGCTTCCTTCAAGATGCTTTGTCACAAGTCTCCGACATCTGTCACAATAATTCGGTCCTTGAACCTCCATAAACCATCCTTATCTTCTGACACTCTCCACTGTTTGCCTTGCTCAATTGCCGGTAAAATCTTATACAATTCTTTGTCATTTTGATGAGCCTTTAGAAGTTCAGCTTTGAAATCACTTGAAATCTGTAATTGACTTAAGCACAGAGTCCCAAACTCTTCTCTGACTTCCAGTTTCAACTCTTGGAATGCTTTTAGTAACTCTTCCTCTCGTAACATCATCCATGCAGCACATAGAGACTTTCGACTCAAGGCATCTGCCACAACATTTGCCTTTCTAGGATGGTAGTTCAACTCAAAGTCATAGTCTTTCAGAAGCTCCATCCACCTCCTCTGACTCATATTTAAATCCTTCTGCTCAAAGAGGTACTTTAAGCTCTTGTGATCTGAGAAAACTTGAAACTTAACGTCGTAGAGATAGTATCTCCAGATCTTCAGAGCAAACACTACAGCAACAAGTTCTAAGTCGTGAGTCGGATAGTTCATCTCATGCGGCCTTAACTTCCGTGAGGCATATGCCACGACCTTACGGTGCTATATCAGCACGCACCCTAAACCCTTCAGTGATGCATCGCAGTACACTTTGAACCGTTCACTCGGCTCGGGCAACACTAACACATGTGCGGTAGTCAATCTCTGCTTTAATGCAAGAAAACTCTCCTCGCACTCAGGAGTCCAAACAAAAGGTACATCCTTCCTAGTCAGCTTGGTTAAAGGTAAGGCGAGCTGTGAAAACCTCTTAATGAATCTTCGATAATAACCCGCCAAACCTTGGAAACTCCTGATCTCTGTCACTGAAGTTGGTCGCTCCCAATTCATCACTGCTTCAACCTTAGCAGGATCTACTGCTATCCCCTGCTTGCTCACCATGTGGCCAAGAAACTTCACTTCAGTTTTTTAGAACTCACACTTAGATAGCTTAGCATACAAATTCCTATCTTTCAAGATTTGCAGCATAGTTCTTAGGTGACATGTATGCTCATCTTCTATCTTAGAGTAAATAAGAATGTCATTGATGAACACAACAACAAACTTATCCAGATACGGATGGAAATTTCTATTCATGTAATCCATGAATATTGCCGGAGTATTAGTCAATCCGAAAGACATCACTGTGTTCTCATAATGACCGTAGCGCGTCCTAAAGGCAGTTTTGGGAATATCCTCATCTCTGACCCTTATTTGGTGGTATCCGGATCACAGATCAATCTTAGAGAACACACCGACTCCTTGTGACTGGTCTATTAGGTCATCAATTCTTGGCAACGAATATTTTATTCTTTACAGTAATCTTATTCAGCTGTCGATAATCAACATACAAGCGCATACTTCTGTCTTTCTTCTTTACTAATAGCACTGGCACTCCCCACAGAGAAACACTCGGCCAAATAAAGTGTTTACCCAACAAATATTCTAGCTGAGACTTCAGTTCGGCCATTTCTAGAGGTGACATCCGATAAAGAGCACTCGAGATTGGACCGGCTCCAGGCACCAACTCAATAGCGAATTCAACCTCTCGGTTAGTGGAAATTCGTCAATATCGTCCGGAAACACCTCTGGAAACTCACAAACAACCAGAATTTGCTCCAATCTTTGATCATCACCCGAAACACCCACAATTAATAACATAATACACTGACATTCAGCCCCAGAAAAATTCACCATCATAGAGTTCAAGTAATAGCTATTCGCCACAACCGGTCCTTCCGTGTCTTCCGGCATAAAGCATATTGATTTCTCAGAACAGTCGAGCAGAACATGGTTCTTAGATAACTAGTCTAACCCCAGAATGAGATCAAGACCAGTCATCGGCAGACAAATCAGATCATGCATGAATTCACGTTGTTGTACTCGAAACAGAACTTGTGGACATCCTAACCTAGTCACCATAGCTTCATGGGTAGCATTATACACCTTTAAATCATAACCCAAGACCATGATTTTCAATCCTAACTCATCAGCCTTTTCAAATTCAATGAATGAATGAGTTGATCCAGAATCAAACAATGCACTTAAAAGTTTACCGGCTATCTCACAGTTATCTCTAATCAGTGTCTCTGACCCCTCAGCGCCGACTGCAGAAGTAGTATATACTCTCCCTGGCTACTGCACCCTGCCAGTCTCATATTTCTTCTTTTCTAGGAAGCTTTGAGCCAGGTGTCCGGGTTACCCGCAGAAATAGCACACTCCCATACCCAATCTGCATGGAACTTCTGGATGATGCTTCCCGCACCTCTGACAGTTCAAGTCTTGTTGTGGCTATTTCCCAAATCTTCTTCCCTGATTAGTATTGTGAGTTGGCCTCCTGAAGTTGCCTTGCCCCTGATTGTTTTGAGGGACAAAGCCTCCACGTTTGAAATTTCTTCCCCTCGGTGCAAAGTTTCTCCCCTGATTCCTCTGAAAAGGCATTCTTGTGCTTTCTTTCTCTACTGTCGCCTTCCTCACACATTCTTCAGCCACTCTACTCTTATTTACAAGTTCAGAGAACACTCTGATCTCCATTGGTGCAACGGAGCTCAGGATATCACTCCGAAGACCTCCCTCATACTTGATGCACTTCCACTCAGCAAAATCCTCTAAGGCACCTTGACAAATGCGAGAAAATTGACACAGCTCTTCGAACTTTCTAGTATACTCAGTGACAGTCATCTGGCCTTGTCTTAATTGCATCAATTCAAGTTCTTTGGCGTTTCTGACTGAATTGGGAAAGCACTTCTTATAAAACTCTATTTAGAACATATCCCAAGAAATGACAACCCCATCAGGCTGCAGAATACATCGCGTGCCCTGCCACCAATGCTAATCCTCACCTTGCAGCTGATAAGTTCTAGACTCAACCCACTACTCTTCAGGAACCTGCTGTGCTTGCAGTGCCCTCTCCATAACCTGTATCCAATTGTCCGCATCGGTGGGGTTTAAGGTTCCTCTGAAGGTCGAAGGATGAACCTTCAGGAAGGAGGAAAGTGTCATTGGGCCATCTTCATTGTTATTCCCATGGTTCCCATTGTTTATCTGGTTTCCAGAGCTTCGGCTATCGCTTGCATAGCCGCAGCCATGTTCCCCAGGGCAGCCATAAAGTCTACAGGGTTAGGATTATTCCCTGTTGCTTCAGGAGTAGCATTTCCTATTCTGCCACTACCTCGCCGACGACCGCGTCCGCGAGTCAACATGTGGTCCCTATACACACCAAACAAGTGATATCAAGTTGATCAGTCTCAATATCGCAAGTCTAGTGCTTTAAGTTCCAAATGCATGGTCATGAACATTTATGCCATATATATCAGTTAGATATCCTAATAGCACATAGACACATACATAGAGAATGCACAAAAGCATAGTCAGTCCGTCCCTCAGGCTCTATAGGAACAAACTGCTCTGATACCATAATGTAACACCCTACCACACAGAGATTGACACCTAGGATGTAAAACAGAGGTGGCAAGGCACTACGACCTCTAAAATAAAATACATATATATAATAGTAGAAAGAATATAATAAACTAGGAGCTTTGAAAAATAGGTAAAAAAATCGCAAAAATAAAAAAGAACAATGCTCAGAAAATGAGATTACTTGCGTGCTAAGAAACCTAGAGATTATAGGTGTAACAAGTAGCAAATGGGAATGGAGGGTCAAAAGTACAGAATAACAAGCTCCTAACTCAGCTTGCGAAGCTAAGGCTGGCCGGAGAATGTTTACATATATATACATATCCCGAAAACCCAAAATACATAACTGAAAACTTAACTCTCCTCAACCCTCTAGGAGGGACAAAATAAACAAATTTCTTGGAGAGAAAGCTAAGTACATATATATACAGCTATACATCAAAATAAACCCAAACACTACTCCACTTCAAAAGTCCAGACGCCTAGTGAGAAGCCTCTCGACCTGCATCTGAAACAACAACACAGTATGGGGTTCTCAGCATGGTAAAGGTGCCACGCATATAATATATAAGGTCTTGGAAATACCAGAGGCAATCCTAAAACGTCGATACTCAGATTAAAATCCTTAAAGTATTAAACAGAAACCATAAAGGGGTGGCTTTCTAGAGATATCCAAGCCTAACATAACTTAACCTTAATCCTATTTCCTTTCGCCTTTCCTCTGAACTTCCATATCCAATGGTATACCACACATATTTAAACAGATAAAATCAAACACAAGAAGAGTACAAGTACTGCAGATAACAATTATATAATTAGCATAGCAAATACATTTAGGCACACTCAATTAATGCACAAACAAGTAATTCAAGTAATATACATATGGTGCATGCCTGTCCTATGGCTGATGAGTCTCATCTGTCGGTTATTAAGCCAACCCGACAAGTCCGGTTTACTAAACCTTTGGACTGTCCCCTGACGCGCATCCCCAAGAGTCTATGCATAGTATTTTCTCATTTTATAAATTGCTCAATGGGGATCAACCTTCCCTGGAATTTAGAGTGTTCGGTCACATCTTACGTCGCAGGATCAACAGAGTATCGAGTCTCAATCTGAAAGACGTGGTGGCAAGTCACGGTACTTTACTCAAAGAAACCCGTATCTCAGATAATTTAAATGTGTAAGCCTCATACATTTCATAGTAATTATAGAAATCAATCATTCAAGCCTTATCATCTTAAATCATTCATGCATGCATCCCTTTTTACATGATTTCATCATTTTTAACCTTTACTTCACCCTCAAGTTACCTTAATTTACTAACTCCACCTCATTACTAAGCCTCCTAACCAAGTTTAGAACTAACCATAGGAAAATTGAGGTTTAGAATTTTGGAATTCAGTTTAAAAACTAAAAGTCTATTTTTTTTTTTGCATAAAACAGGGCCACACGTGCGGGTGGGTATGCGTTTAGGCCAAGATGCGCACGCATCGCCTGATTACGCGTACGCATTAGCACCAGGCAGTAGCTACCATCCGGGAATGAAGGTTATGCGTACGCAAAAGTCTCATGTCACGCGTACGCGTGGCTGTACGTTTTTCCAAAAAATTTTACCAACTCTGAAATATGCAGGTTTGCCATTTTAAATCCTAAACTTCCGACGCGCATAAATTTTTTATTTTAAATAATTTTTCCTTCATTTTTCAAACAACGTAAACTTTACAAATCCATTTTTCATACAAAACAAGTTTGAAATTGTTTAGAAGTCCGAAAGCCAAGTTATGGGTCGCCGAAGTTCGGCCAAAAACCAAATTTTACAAAAAAACCTCAAAACCTCATTTTCTCTTTAAAACTCTTTCCAACCCAACTTATCAAACCTATAATCATCAATATAACACAGTTTTGACAATATCACAATAATCTCCACAATCCTACTATTTCTCAATTCAATAACATGTCACTTCAACCTAAATTTCATAAGTTTATCAACAAACATCAACATACCAACCTATATGTACATATTGCCAAAATCACAAGTCCTTCAACATCATCACATCATCATTCATCATTCCAATATCAACAAAATCAAGTGAACAGCACATGCTCAAATTATATCCTTATTACTAATAATTCAATACACATAATCATTGCAGCATATCATATGGTTCTCTAGCCTAAGTTTTCACATGACATTATATATTATGTACACCAAACCTAAATCATACCTTGGTCACTTTTCACGTATTAATCAAGGCAACCCACTAAGCCAAAATACAGCTCCAAGGTCCAAAATCACCCAATTAAAAGCACTTAGCCTCCACCAAGTTCCAAGGCTTATAATCCAAGCTCCAACATATACATATATACACCTAATACATATATACATCACATACATACTTAAATTCAATACCCAACTCACATAGGCTAAGAAATTGTAGAATTTGAGGGTTCTTACCTTGTCTATGTCTTGATTGAACAAAGACCTACAAGTTCCTCAAACTAAACTTGAACCTAGAGAACCAAAATCACAAATTCTCAACATGGATTCTCACTAATTTTCGAAAATTAAGGGGGGTAGAGAGGCTGGAGTGTTAGAGTGGCTTACCAGAGAAATTTTTCCGGTGGAATCGTAGAGTTCGACGCAATGAACGCATAGCCAGAAATGGTGCGGTGATCGGAGTTCGGATAAAGAAGTTATAGCAAATGGAGTATCTGAATGAGGGTTTGGAAGCTTTAAGTGTTCTTCCTCCTCATTGAATGTTTCCAGCGTGAATGAGGCTAGAGAGGAGAAAGGGAAGCTGTGTTGGTAAGGTATGGTTGGGCCTAATTGGGCCTTGGGCCTATTTTGGGTCCAGTTTGATCGGTTTGGCCCGTTCGGCCTAATCTTGGGCCAAATTCTTTAAAATTAGTGTCAAAATTCTCGTTTTAAAGAGCTCTATCCTATTTTAATATAAGATTTTCATTTCTAATTTTTCTTATTAAAATTTAATTTATTGACTAATTATTTACTCATTTTAGCGACGTTTACATTGTACATATAAATAAATAATAATTAGTGATCTGATCGAATAAAAAATTGAGTATCATTTAATTAAGTTCATAATTATAACAACAAGAAAAAATGTTAATTAGTTCTTAATATCAAATTTAGAGTCTAATTTGATGTGATGATCTAAAGTTGTATTTTGCACTTCTAATTAAGTATCAACAAGTAGTGAGATTTTGAATTTTTGATCGAACTTAAAGTATTATTACATGTAAATTTTACTCTAGCACTCAATTCTAATAAGTGTTATTTTATTTGTTCTTGAGATTTAATATAGACCACAATTTGATGTAAAGTTCATTCTTAAACCTCTAATTAAGTGTGAGTTAGTGATTTAGATTAAATTTGGAGTATCACTTTAATTTTGATGTGGCATATATGCTCTTATACATAAGTATCACTTAGTAATTTGAATTAAATATAGAATATCACTTCATATATAACTAACTGTGATTATTATGAACATAAATTAAAAGTTAATTTGTTCTCCAAACATTATTTAATGTGAATTTTGCTATCATTTCTCTAATTAAATGTTGATATCAAGTTGAGAATATTAATTATTTCATATCAAGTTTATTCTTATATCCAAAAATTAGCATCAATTTGTTTTTAATGGGATTAAATTTAGTATATGAATTGATATGAATTTTTATACTAAAAATCTTAAAAAATTTACTTAAATTTACAATATGATTTGATCTGAAAATTTTGTTTATACATATAAATAAATGATAACTAGTGATCTGATCATATAAAAATTTGAACATAATTTAATTTGAAGTTCATAATCATAACAATAAAAAAAAAGTGTTAATTAGTTTTTAATATCAAATTTAGAGTATGATTTGATGTAGTCATATGAAGTTTTCTTTTGTACTTATAATTAAGTGTGAATTAGTAATTTCAATTAAACTTAAAGCATTATTATATATGAAATTTACTCTTACACTGAAAATTAATATTAATTAGAAGTTGAGATTCAATATAGAACATAATTTAATGTCAAGTTCACTGTTAAATCTCTAATTAAGTGTGAATTAGTGATTTAGAATAAATTTAGAGCACTATTTTATGTAAATTAATGATTAAGATAAATTTTAAAAATTAATTTTGATATGAAATAATGAAATATACTCTCATACATCTATCAATTAGTAATTTGAATTTAATACAAAGTATCACTTCATGTATGATTATTTGTAAACCTAAAACTAAAAGTTGATTTGTTCTTGAGATGATATTAGAATATTATTTGATGTGAATTTTACTATTGTTTCCCTAATTAAGTGTTGATATCAAGTTTATAATATTATTTTATAGAAAATTTACTCTTACATCTAAAAATTAGCATCAATTTGTTTTTTATGAAATTAAATTTAGAACATTGATATAAATTTTTTATTAAAGATTTTTAAAAAATTACTTAAGAAAATCTTTTAAAAAATTACCAAAACAAATTTTTATTGTATTGGGTTATTTATGTTTTAAAAAAAATAAAAAATTAATGTGTTTTCGAAATTAGATATATATGTCAATTAGTAATTATGGTTTAGGGTATTTAACATTATAAAAATTCAAAGATGAATTTGTGAATTTGTATTAATATCTGATTTGTGGATACAAAAATAGTTTGCAATCAATAAAATATCATTCTACATTCTTTTTATTCTTTCATTAAGACACAAATTAAAAAAAAAATAATAATAAATAAATTTTTTTAAAATACTCTTATTATCTACTTTTTCTTTCAAACCATGGTAAATACTAAAGGAGTTCCCTCTAATCTTTTGGAAAACCCCAATCCCCAGTCCTAACACATTTTGACATTTTGCATCACTAACCCTAACCCTAACTCCAACCCTAACCCCAACCCCCTTTGCAAATTCCCAAATCTATGCAGTTGATGGGGTGGCTACTAGCAACATTGACCACGTGGACCTACATTCCGCTCTACTTACTGATGAGCGGATAATTTATACGCTTTTTGGCATTGTTTTTAGTATGTTTTTAGTAGGATCTAGTTACTTTTAGGGATGTTTTTATTAGTTTTTATGTTAAATTCATATTTCTGGACTTTACTATAAGTTTGTGTGTTTTTCTGTGATTTCAGGTATTTTCTGGCTAAAATTGAAGGACTTGAGCAAAAATCAGATTCAGAGGTTGAAGAAGGACTGCTGATGCTTTTGGATTCTGATCTCCCTGCACTCAAAGTGGATTTTCTGGAGCTACAGAACTCAAAATGGCGCGCTTCCAATTGCGTTGGAAAGTAGACATCCAGGGCTTTCCAGCAATATATAATAGTATATACCCTGGCAGAGTTTAGATGATGCAAAAGGGCGTTGAACGCCAGTTCTACGCTGTAGTCTGGAGTTAAACGCCAGAAACACGTCACGAACCAGAGTTGAACGCCAAAAACACGTTACAACTTGGCGTTCAACT
Organism: Arachis ipaensis; assembly: GCF_000816755.2. Lineage (NCBI taxonomy): Eukaryota > Viridiplantae > Streptophyta > Magnoliopsida > Fabales > Fabaceae > Arachis > Arachis ipaensis. Next base: position 22,015,990 of record NC_029785.2, read on the forward strand.
CCAAAAGAAGCCTCTGCACGTGTAAACTTCAAGCTCAGCCCAAGCACACACCAAATGGACCCCAGAAGTGGATTTATGCATCAATTACTTACTTCTGTAAACCCTAGTAACTAGTTTAGTATAAATAGGACTTTTTACTATTGTATTAGGGATCTTTGATCAGTTTTATGCTATCTTAGACTTTCATGGGGGCTGGCCATTCGGCCATGCCTGGACCATTACCACTTATGTATTTTCAAACGGTAGAGTTTCTGCACTCCATAGATAGACGCAAAAGGAGGGTGAATCCTATTCTAGTATGATCGAGAACCTCCAGATGATTAGCCATGCCATGACAGAGCATTTGGACCATTTTCACAAGAGAGGATGGGATGTAGCCATTGACAACGCTGATGCCCTTACAGAAAGCTTGCCATGGAGAGGAGTAAGACTGATTGGATGAAGACAGTGGGAAATCAGAGATTCAGAGGAACGAAAGCATCTCTATACGCTTACCTGAAATTCTCACCAATGAATTACATAAGTATTTTTATCTTTATTTTCTGTTTATTTATTATTATTATTCGAAAATACTATAACCATTTGATATCCGCCTGACTGAGATTTACAAGGTGACCATAGCTTGCTTCATACCAACAATCTCCATGGGATCGACCCTTACTCACGTAAGGTTTTATTACTTGGACGACCCAGTGCACTTGCTGGTTAGTTGTGCGAAGTTGTGAAGTCATGTTTGGACCATGGTATTGTGCACCAGTTGTTGGCGCCATTGCCAGGGAGAGAACGAACAACAAATTTTACAACCTCAGAGTAACAATTTCGCATACCAAGTTTTTGGCGCCGTTGTCGGGGATTGTTCGAGTTTGGACAACTGACGGTTCATCTTGTTGCTCAGATTAGGTAATTTTCTTTTTGTTTTATTTTCAAAAATTTTTCAAAAAAAATCTTTCAAAAATTTCTCATCTGTTTTCGAAAATTATTCTAAATTTTTAAGAATGAATTCTAGAGTTTCATGGTAACATGTTGAAGCCTGGCTGGCTGTAAAGCCATGTCTAAATTCATTTAGACTGAGGCTTCCAAGTCATCATTACAAGAGCAAGCTAGTTGTTGCTAATAAAATTTGTTATTGTATGACTGATTTGTATCTTCTAAAGCTTGGCTGGCTATTAAGCCATGCCTAACCCTCAGATTGGAGCTTTAGACTAAGAGTACAAGATTTCTGGAATTCATATTAAAATTTTTTTTTGAAATCCTTATTTTCTTTTTCCTATATGTTTTTTCGAAAATAATATACAAAAATCCAAAAAAAAATTAATAAAATCATAAAAATTAAAAATATTTTATGTTGTTTGTTTAAGTCTTGAGTCAATTTTTAAGTTTGGTGTCAATTGCATATTTTCTAAAAAATTTTTATGCATTTTTCGAAAATTCATGCATTCATAGTGTTCTTCATGATCTTCAAGTTGTTCTTGGCCAGTCTTCTTGTTTGATCTTCATATTTTCTTGTTTTGTGTCTTTTCTTGTTTTTCATATGCATTCTTGCATTCATAGTGTCTATACATGAAAAATTTCTAAGTTTGGTGTCTTGTATGTTTTCTTTTCTTGAAAATTTTTCAAAAATAAGTTCTTGGTGTTCATCTTGACATTCAAAGTGTTCTTGGTGTTCATCTTGACATTCATAGTGTTCTTGCATGCATTCATTGTTTTGATCTAAAAATTCTCATGCATTGAGTCCTTTTCATGTTTTTCTCTTTCTTCATAAAAAAATTCAAAAATAAAAAAATATCTTTCCTTTTTTTTTCTCCCATAAATTTCGAAAATTTGGATTGACTTTTTCAAAAATTTTTAAAATTTAGTTGTTTCTTATGAGTCAAATCAAATTTTCAATTTAAAAATCTTATCTTTTTCAAAATCTTTTTCAAAAATCAAATCTTTTTCATTTTCGAATATTTTAAAAAAAATTTTAAAAAATCTTTTTCTTAATTTTACATCATATTTTCAAAAATATCATCAACAATTAATGTTTTGATTCAAAAATTTCAAGTTTGTTACTTACTTGTTAAGAAAGATTCAAACTTTAAGTTCTAGAATCATATCTTGTGATTTCTTGTGAATCAAGTCATTAATTGTGATTTTAAAAATCAAATCTTTTTCAAAACTAAATTCAATCATATCTTTTCAAAAATATCTTTTTATCTTATCTTTTTCAAAATCATATCTTTTTAATCATATCTTTTTAAAACATATCCTTTTCAAAAAATTGATTTTAAAATATCTTTTCTAACTTCTTATCTTCTTATCTTTTCAAAATTGATTTTCAAATTTGTTTCAACTAACTAATTAACTTTTTGTTTGTTTCTTATCTCTTTCAAAACTACCTAACTAACTATCCCTCTCTAATTTTCGAAAATACCTCCCTCTTTTTCAAAAATTCTTTTTAATTAATTAATTGTTTAAATTTTAATTTTAATTTCAATTCTCCTTTAATTCTCGAAAATCATTAACTCTTTTTCAAAATTAAATTTCGAAATTTCCTCTCTCTCATCTCCTTCTATTTATTTATTCATTTACTAACACTTCTCTTCATCTCAAATCATTGCTCTTATCTTCACCCTTGTGTTTGGATTATCCATTCTTCTTCACTCTTATTCCCTTTTCTTCTAACAACAAGGGAACCTCTATACTCTGGTAAAAAGGATCCCTATTATTATTTTTCTGTGCCCTTCTTTGTCATATGAGCAGAAGCAAGGACAAGAACATTCTTGTTGAAGCAGATCCTGAACCTGAAAGGACTCTGAAAAGGAAACTAAGAGAAGTTAAAATACAACAATCCAGAGACAACTTTACAGGAATTTTCGAACAGAAAGAGGAGATGGCAGCCGAAAATAATAATAATGCAAGGAGGATGCTTGGTGACTTTACTGCACCTAATTCCAATTTACATGGAAGAAGCATCTCCATCCCTACCATTGGAGCAAACAATTTTGAGCTTAAGCCTCAGGTCAAGGCTTTCTTAGCCAAGTTCTTTCCTCCTCAAAAGCTGAGTAAGCTTAGAGTGGATGTTCAAACCTTCATACAGAAGGAAGGTGAATCTCTCTATGAAGCTTGGGAGAGATATAAACAACTGACCAAAAAGTGTCCTTTTGACATGCTTTTAGAATGGACCATCCTGGATATATTCTATGATGGTCTGTCTGAATTAGCTAAGATGTCATTAGATACTTCTGCAGGTGGATCCATTCACCTAAAGAAAATGCCTGCAGAAGCTCAAGAACTCATTGACATGGTTGCTAATAACCAGTTCATGTACACTTCTGAGAGGAATCCTGTGAGTAATGGGACGCCTCAGAAGAAGGGAGTTCTTGAAATTGATACTCTAAATGCCATATTGGCTCAGAATAAAATATTTACTCAGCAAGTCAATATGATTTCTCAGAGTCTGAATGGAATGCAAGATGCATCCAATAGTACTCAAGAGGCATCTTCTGAAGAAGAAGCTTATGATCCTGAAAACCCTGCAATAGCAGAGGTAAATTATATGGGTGAACCTTATGGGAACACCTATAACCCCTCATGGAGAAGTCACCCAAATTTCTCATGGAAGGATCAACAAAAGCCTCAACAAGGCTTTAATAATGGTGGAAGAAACAGGTTTAGCAATAG
>NC_029785.2:22019705-22022520 GCF_000816755.2 Arachis ipaensis
CGGTTCATGATCATGTGGAGTCACAAAATAAATAGAAAAATCAAAAACAGAATCAAAAACAGCAGAAGAAAAATCACACCTTGGAGGAAGGGCTTACTGGCGTTTAAACGCCAGTAAGGAGCATCTGGCGTTGAACGCCCAAAACAAGTAGCATCATGGCGTTCAGACGCCAGGAATGCACACTGAGGAAAGCTGGCACTGAACACCAGAAACAAGCATAGAACTGGTGTTCAACGCCAGAAACATACTGCATCTGGGCGCTGAACGCCCAGAACAAGCACCAATTCAGCGTTTAAACGCCAGAATTGCATGCAAAGGCATTTTACATGCCTAATTGGTGCAGGGATGTAAATCCTTGACACCTCAGGATCTGTGGACCCCACAGGATCCCCACCTACCACCACTCGTTCTCTTCTCTCTTCTCATTCATCATCTCTTCCCCATAAACCCTCTTTCCCAAAACTCTTCACCAATCAACTCAATCTTTCTTCCCTATTACCCCTTCACCACTCACATCCATCCACTCTTGCCCATAAACCTACCTCATAAACTCCACATACCTTCAATTTTCAAAATCAAATTCCCACCCAAAACCACCCCATATGGCCGAAGCTTAACCCCCCTCCCTTCCCTATATAAAGCCCTCCATTCTTCTTCATTTTCACACAACACAACCCTCTCTTCCTCTTCTTGGCCGAAACACAACCTCTCTCCCTCTCCTCCATTTCTTCTTCTTCTTCATCTCTTCTTTCTTCTCTTGCTCGAGGGCGAGCAATATTCTAAGTTTGGTGTAGTAAAAGCATAAGATTTTTGTTTTTCCATTACCATTGATGGCACCTAAGACCGGAGAATCCTCTAGAAAAGGGAAAGGGAAGACAAAAGCTTCCACCTCCGAGTAATGGGAGATGGAAAGATTCATCTCCAAAGCCCATCAAGACCACCTCTATGATGTTGTGGCCAAGAAGAAGGTGATCCCCGAGGTCCCTTTCAAACTCAAGAAAAATGAGTATCCAGAGATCCGACATGAGATCCATAGAAGAGGTTGGAAAGTTCTAACAAACCCCATCCAACAAGTCAGAATTCTAATGGTTCAAGAGTTCTATGCTAATGCATGGATCACTAGGAACCATGATCAAAGTAAGAACCCGAACCCAAAGAATTATCTCACTATGGTTCGGGGGAATTACTTAGATTTTAGTTCGGAAAACATGAGGTTAGCGTTCAACTTGCCAATGATGGAAGAGAACGCACGCCCCTACACAAAGAGGGTCAACTTTGATCAAAGGTTGGACCAAGTCCTCATGGACATATGTGTGGAAGGAGCTCAATGGAAGATTGACTTAAAAGGAAAACCGGTTCAACTGAGAAGACTGGACCTTAAGCCTATAGCTAGAGGATGGTTGGAGTTCATTCAATGCTCAATCATTCCCACTAGCAACCGGTCTGAAGTTACAATAGACCGGGCCATCATGATCCATAGCATCATGATTGGGGAGGAAGTGGAGGTTCATGAGATTATACCTCAAGAACTCTACAAGGTGGCTGACAAGACCTCCACTGTGGCAAGGTTAGCCTTTCCTCACCTCATTTGCCATCTATGCAATTCGGCTGGGATTGACATAGAGGGAGATATCCTCATTGATGAGGACAAGCCCATCAGTAAGAAAAGGATGGAGCAGACAAGAGAGCCTATTCATGGATCTCAAGAGACGCATGAACAAGCTCATCACCAAGAAATCCCTGAGATACCTCAAGGGATGCACTTTCCTCCACAGAATTTTTGGGAGCAAATCAACACCTCCCTAGGAGAATTAAGTTCCAACATGGGACAACTAAGGGTGGAACATCAAGAGCACTCCATCATACTCCATGAAATTAGAGAAGATCAAAGAGCTATGAGGGAGGAGCAACAAAGACAAGGAAGAGACATAGAAGAGCTCAAGGACATCATTGGTTCCTCAAGGAGAAAACGCCACCATCACTAAGGTGTAGTCCTTGTTCTTAAATTTTCTGTTTTTCTTTTTCTTTATGTTAAGTGCTTATCTATGTTAGTGTCTTATTACATGATCATTAGTATTTAGTAACTATGTCTTAAAGTTATGAATGTCCTATGAATCCATCACCTCTCTTAAATGAAAACTATTTTAATTCAAAAGAACAAGAAGTACATGAGTTTCGAATTTATCCTTGAACTTAGTTTAATTATATTGATGTGGTGACAATACTTTTTGTTTTCTGAATGAATGCTTGAACAGTGCATATGTCTTTTGAAGTTGTTATTTAAGAATGTTAAATATGTTGGCTATTGAAAGAATGATGATAAGGAGAAATGTTATTTGATAATCTGAAAAATCATAAAAATGATTCTTGAAGCAAGAAAAAGCAGTGAATACAAAAGCTTGCAGAAAAAAGAGAAAAAAAATATAGAAAAAGAAAAAGCAAGCAGAAAAAGTCAAAAGCTCTTAAAACCAAAAGGCAAGAGCAAAAAGCCAATAGCCCTTAAAACCAAAAGGCAAGGGTAATAAAAAGGATCCCAAGGCTTTGAGTATCAGTGGATAGGAGGGCCTAAAGGAATAAAATCCTGGCCTAAGCGGCTAAAACAAGCTGTCCCTAACCATGTGCTTGTGGCGTGAAGGTGTCAAGTGAAAACTTGAGACTGAGCGGTTAAAGTCAAGGTCCAAAGCAAAAGAAGAGTGTGCTTAAGAACCCTGGACACCTCTAATTGGGGACTTTAGCAAAGCTAAGTCACAATCTGAAAAGGTTCACCCAATTATGTGTCTGTGGCATTTATGTATCCGGTGGTAATACTGGAAAA
>NC_029785.2:22023259-22085820 GCF_000816755.2 Arachis ipaensis
TCATGTATTTTCTGGCTGAAATTGAGGGACATGAGCAAAAATCAGATTCAGAGGTTGAAGAAGGACTGCTGATGCTGTTGGATTCTGACCTCCCTGCACTCAAAGTGGATTTTCTGGAGCTACAGAACTCAAAATGGCGCGCTTCTAATTGCGTTGGAAAATAGACATCCAGGGCTTTCCAGCAATATATAATAGTCCATATTTGGTTGAGTTTAAACGATGCAAAAGAGCGTTGAACGCCAGTTCTACGCTGCAGTCTGGAGTTAAACGCCAGAAACATGTCACGAACCAGAGTTGAACGCCAAAAACACATGCAAAGTACTACTGTTTTTCTATTCAATTCAACTTATTCCGCCTCTAAGATATCCATTCGTTCCCAAGAATATGATGAATGTGATGATTATGTGACGCTCATCATCATTCTCACTCATGAATGCGTGCCTGACAAACACTTCCGTTCTACATGCAAACAAGCTTGAATGAATATCTCTTAGATATCTAATACAGGAGACCGAGTCTGAGTTATTAGTATCTTCGTGGTATAAGTTAGAACCCATGGATGGCCATTCCTGAGATCCAAAAAGTCTAAACCTTGTCTGTGGTATTCCGAGTAGGATCTGGGAAGGGATGGCTGTGACGAACTTCAAACTCGCGAGTGCTGGGCGTAGTGACAGACGCAAAAGGATAGTAAATCCTATTCTAGTATGATCGAGAACCTCCAGATGATTAGCCATGCCGTAACAGAGCATTTGGACCATTTTCACAAGAGAGGATGGGATGTAGCCATTGACAACGCTGATGCCCTTACAGAAAGCTTGCCATGAAGAGGAGTAAGACTGATTGGATGAAGACAGTGGGAAATCAGAGATTCAGAGGAATGAAAGCATCTCTATACGCTTATCTGAAATTCTCACCAATGAATTACATAAGTATTTTTATCTTTATTTTCTGTTTATTTATTATTATTATTCGAAAATACTATAACCATTTGATATCCGCCTGACTGAGATTTACAAGGTGACCATAGCTTGCTTCATACCAACAGTCTCCGTGGGATCGACTCTTACTCACGTAAGGTTTTATTACTTGGACGACCCAGTGCACTTGCTGGTTAGTTGTGCAAAGTTGTGAAGTCATGTTTGGACCATGGTATTGTGCACCAGTTGTTGGCGCCATTTCCAGGGAGAGAACGAACAACAAATTTTACAATATCAGAGTAACAATTTCGCATACCACTTACCTTGATCCTTCTTCTGTGTTGGTACTCATTTCTGCTCGTGGGAGCTGTGCTCGTGTTCTTCTCTGCTTGGAGTCTTCTGCTCACATGCTTAGTCTCTCTGCCTCTGAAGTCTAAAGCCTTATCCCCCTCCTGGGTGCTCCCATGCTTGTTCGTCTACTCTCTTGATAGCCGAAGAACGTCGCGAGTTAGTTTAGGTAGGCGGTCTCCGGCTATTGTGTTTCTAGCTTTCCATTGTGTACTGTCTAGTTCTACTGGCTTTCTGTTATTCTTATATAATGGTTTTACTAGTTTGTGTTTTAATAGTTTTCTTCTTGAATTACTTGAAGAACATAAGTAAAGTTGCTCCCTGGATCATTTACATGATTCTTTTGGCATTTGAAATAGTTGAATGTTGATTGATAGTGTTGAAGTAGGGCTAAAATTGCTGTCAAGCTAAAATATTGAGGTATGCTTTGAACACCAACATCTCATTCCATTCCTTCTTTTTTTTTTAATGCATAAAATGTTTTAAACTTGAATACTCATGATGACCATCATCTTTGGTTATGATTTTTAATCGTTATCTTTTTTGTTTAATTTTTATTTAATTTCCATTATCATCCACATATATAAACAAGTGAAACGAATTTCTATTTTTTTTATTTTTTTATTTTCTTCTACTTCCTTTAATTTCTTGCTATTTAGGTGACAAAGGAAAAGGCGGGGGATAGAATCATTGCACTCCAACAATTAATGTTGCCATTTGGAGAGGTGGGTTTTCAAAAGTATTGTGATGGAATCTATTTCTATAGTCTCATTAGATGTTATCAAATCTATTTCTATTTCAATAGTTTCTATTTGGTGTATCTCTTGATGCTCTTGTTTGTGTTTCAAGGAAACGAATTCTTTTAGTGATTCCCTTACGAAGTTTGTTCAAACCATTGTTGCTAAGGAGATACGTGCTTTATCCTCCACAATAAGTGACTAGGGAAAAAAGATCGATGCAATCTTGGCCATTGTTTTAACTGGACCCAGATCTGTTGCTGTTCATGATGATGATGCTAATGCTTATGAGGATATTACCGTGAGTGGGCCACCTTCATCAGTGATAGCTCAAACAAGCATCGAAAATCATCAAGTTGTCCTTTGGCAAAAAAGCACGAACCAGATTGCGAACCATCTAGTACGTTCAGTGATCATGAAATCAACAAAAACCTGGCTTGAAATGGCATAAGGGTACTGATGATCGGATAATTTATACGCTTTTTGGCATTGCTTTTAGGTAGTTTTTAGTATGATTTAGTTAAGTTTTACTATATTCTTATTAGTTTTTATTCAAAATTCACATTTCTGGACTTTACTATGAGTTTGTGTTTTTTTCTGTGATTTCAGGTATTTTCTGGCTGAAATTGAGGGACCTGAGCAAAATCTTATTCAGAGGCTGAAAAAGGACTGCAGATGTTGTTGGATTCTGACCTCCCTGAACTCGAGATGGATTTTCTGGAGCTACAGAAACCCAAATGGCACGCTCTTAATTGCGTTGGAAAGTAGATATCCAGGGATTTCCAGCAATATATAATAGTTCATACTTTGCTCGAAGATAAATGACGTAAACTGGTGTTCAACGCCAGTTCCATGTTGCATTCTGGCGTTAAACGCCAGAAATAGGTTACAAGTTTGAGTTAAACGTCCAAAACAGGCTACAACCTGGCGTTTAACTCCAGAAACAGCCTAGGCACGTGTAAAGCTCAAGTCTCAGCCCCAGCACACACCAAGTGGGCCCCGGAAGTGGATTTCTGCACTATCTATCGTAGTTCACTCATTTTCTGTAAACCTAGGTTACTAGTTTAGTATTTAAATAACTTTTAGAGATTTATTATGAACCTCATGATATTTTTACACATTTTATATTGTATTTCTGATGGCATGAGTCTCTAAACCCCATGATTGGGGGTGAGGAGCTCTGCTGTGTTTCGATGAATTAATGCAATTACTTCTGTTTTCTATTCAATCACGCTTGTCTCTGTTCTAAGATACTCGCTTGTACTTAACCGTGATGAATGTGATGATCCGTGACACTCATCATCATTCTCAACCTATGAACGCGTGCCTGACAACCACTTCCGTTCTACCTTAGATTGAGTGTGTATCTCTTAGCCTCTTGGTTCATGATCAGAGTCTTTGTGGTATAGGCTAGGATTATTGGTGGCCATTCCTGAGATCCGGAAAGTCTAAACCTTGTCTGTGGTATTCCGAGTAGGATCTGGGATGGGATGACTGTGACGAGCTTCAAACTCACGAGTGCTGGGCATAGTGACAAACGCAAACGGATCAATGGATCCTATTCCAACATGAGTGAGAACTGACAGATCATTAGCCGTGCGGTGACAGCGCATTTGGACCATTTTCATTGAGAAGACGGATGGTAGCCATTGACAACGGTGATCCACTAACATACAGCTTGCCATGGAAGGAGACCTGTGTGTGTGAAGAAGAAGATAGTAGGAAATCAAAGATTCGGAAGACAGAGCATCTCCAAATCCTCAATCTGTTCTCCATTATTGCATAACAAGTATTTTTTATTTTTTGCTATTTGCTCTTCATAAATATAATCACTCTTATCATTGATTTCCTGACTAAGAATTACAAAATAGCCATAGCTTGCTTCAAGCCGACAATCTCCGTGGGATCGACCCTTACTCACGTAAGGTATTACTTGGACGACCCAGTGCACTTGCTGGTTAGTGGTACGAGTTGTGAGAAGTGTGATTTACAATTCGTGCACCAAGTTTTTGGCGCCGTTGCCGGGGATTGTTCGAGTTTGGACAACTGACGGTTATTTTGTTGCTTAGATTAGGAAAAATTTTTCTTTTTAGTTTAGAGTCTTCTATTATTGTTTTTGGTTAAAATTTTAAAGTCCTTATTTTATTTTTCTAAATTAGTTTCGAAAAATTTTAAAACCAATAACTTCATGATTTAGTCTTCTGTTTGAGTTTAGTTTCATATTTTAAGTTTGGTGTCAATTACATGATTTTTTTCCTCAATTTTTCGAATTATTAGTATCCAAAATATAAAAATTTTTATACATTAAATACTTCTTTTAAAAAACACTTTAAATTTATAGCTCAGTTGGCTAGAGCGTTGTGCTTATGTTCTTGGTAATTGGGTATCTTCCATTTAAAATTTTTTCAAAAATAATTTTCCTTTGATTAAATCTTGTGTCAAACTTTTAAGTTTGGTGTTTTCTTGTTATTTTTCTTTAATTTTCGAAAACTTATTTTGAGTTTTCTAAAAGTTTTAAGTTTGGTGTTCTTTTTTTTTTACGTTCTTGTGAGTCTTCAAGGTGTTCTTGAGTCGTCTCTGTATTTTGATCTTAAAATTTTTAAGTTTGGTGTTCCTTGGTGTTTTCCCTCTAAAACTTTCGAAAAACAAGGAGCATTAGATCTAAAAATTTTAAGTCCTGTGTCATTTTATTGTTTTTCTCTTTCCACATTAAATTCAAAAATATCTTTCCTCTTTATTTTAAATTGAATTTTCGAAAATTACTTTTAAAAATTCAGATTTTTATTTTAAAAATCAAATCTTTTCAAAATTCAAAATCCTTTTCAAAAATCATATCCAAAGTTTTTCAAATCTTCTTAATTAAGCAATTATTTTCATTTTCAAATTTATTTTTTTCTCTCTTGGTTTTCGAAATTTACATTTTAATTCCTAAATATTTTTATTTTATTTTATCTTATTATTTTTATTTATCTTAATAATTTGGTTTGTCCTACTTAAATAAAATAAAAATAAAAATATATTTTCTTTGCAATTCATATCAATTCCATTTTATCCATCATGGATCTAAGTGGAAATAAACAGTCCAGAAGGACTCTGGGGTCATATGCTAATCCCACTACTGCTGCATATGGGAGTAGTATCTGTATACCTCCCATAAAAGCAGACAGTTTTGAGCTAAATCCTCAACTCATTGTCATGGTACAGCAAAACTGTCAGTATTTCGGTCTTCCACAGGAAGAACCTACTGAGTTTCTGGCACAATTCTTGCAAATTGCTGACACAGTACGTGACAAGGCGGTAGATCAGGATGTATACAGGCTGTTACTGTTTCCGTTTGCTGTATAAGATCAAGCTAAAAGGTGGTTAAATAACCAACCCACAGCAAGCATAAGAACATGCAAACAGTTATCAGACAAATTCCTGAATCAATATTTCCCTCCAAAAAGGATGACACAGCTAAGGCTGGACATCCAAGGCTTTAAACAAGAGGATGATGAATCCCTTTATAATGCCTGGGAGAGGTACAGAGGGATGCTAAGGAAATGCCCCTCTGAAATATTTTCAGAGTGGGTGCAATTAAACATCTTCTACTATGGGCTTACAGAAAGAGCTCAGATATCTCTAGACCACTCAGCTGGTGGATCTATACACATGAGAAAAACTATTGAAGAGGCTCAAGAGCTTATTGATATAGTTGCTAGAAATCAGCATCTGTACATAAGTAGTAGGTCCTCCATAAAAGAAGAAACCAAAGCAGTGTCTACTGAACTTGGTCCTCCAGAACAAGTTGCTGAACTCAATCAACAATTGTGTTTTCTAACAAAACAGCTAGCAGAATTCAAGGAGATGCTACAAGACACTAAAAATGATAATAAAAATATGGAAGCACAGTTGAATCAGACAAAACAGCAGTTATCAAAGCAGATAACAGAAGAGTGCCAAGCAGTTCAATTAAGAAGTGAGAAAACAGTAAATACCTCACTTCAGAGCAGCAGAAAGCCAAAAAAAGAACAACTGACAGAGGATGAGCAAAATATTATCCAAAATCCCTCTGAGGACAGTAAGAGCCCAGAGAGGAATAACTCTGGCGTTCAAACGCCAGAAAAGGATGCAAAGCTGGCGTTAAACGCCCAACCTACACGCAATTCTGGCGTTCAAACGCCAGAAACAAGCAAGCAGTTGGCGTCAAACGCCCAATGGAAGCTCAGTACTGGCGTTCAAATGCCAGTGAGGGATCAGACACACACAAGTGTTGATAGCAACCCCTCTAAGAAGGCTTCTCCAACCACCTCTGTAGGAAATAAACCTATAGCAACAAAGGTTGATGAAGAATACAAAGCCAAAATGCCTTATCCTCAAAAACTCCGCCAAGAGGAGCAGGATAAGCAATTTGCCCGCTTTGCAGACTATCTCAGGACTCTTGAAATAAAGATTCCATTTGCAGAGGCACTTGAGAAAATACCCTCTTATGCCAAGTTCATGAAAGAGATCTTGAGTCATAAGAAGGATTGGAGAGAAACTGAAAGAGTTCTCCTCACTGAAGAATGCAGTGCAGTCATTCTGAAAAGCTTCCCAGAAAAAGCTTAAAGATCCCAGGAGCTTTATGATACCATGCATATTAGAGGGTAATTGCACCAAGACAGCTTTATGTGATCTTGGGGCAAGTATCAACCTAATACCTGCATCCACTATCAGAAAGCTTGGTTTAACTAAAGAAGTCAAACCAACCCGGATATATCTCCAACTTGCTGATGGCTCCATTAAATACCCATCAGGCGTGATTGAAGACATGATTGTCAGGGTTGGGCCATTCGCCTTTCCCACTGACTTTGTAGTGTTGGAAATAGAGGAGCACAAGAGTGCTACTCTTATTCTAGGAAGACCTTTCCTAGCAACTGGACGAACTCTCATTGATGTCCAAAAGGGGGAAGTAACCCTGAGAGTCAATGAGGATGAGTTTAAGTTAAATGTTGTTAAAGCCATGCAGCATCCAGACACACCAAAAGACTGCATGAAAGTTGATCTTATTGACTCTTTAGTAGAGGAGATCAACATGGCTGAGAGTCTCGAATCAGAGCTGGAAGACATCTTTAAAGATGTTCAGCCTGATCTGGAGGATTCAGAGGAATTGAAAGAGCCTCTGAAACTTCCTCAGGAAGAGGAGCAACCTCCTAAACCTGAGCTCAAACCACTGCCACCATCCCTAAAGTATGCATTTCTGAGAGAAGGTAACACTTTTCCGGTGATCATAAGCTCTGCTTTAAATCCACTGGAAGAGGAAGCACTACTTCAAGTGCTAAGGACACACAAAACAGCTCTTGGGTGGTCCATGAGTGATCTTAAGGGCATCAGCCCCGCAAGATACATGTACAAAATCCTATTGGAGGACAATGCTAAGCCAGTGGTTCAACCACAAAGGCGGCTAAATCCAGCCATGAAGGAAGTGGTGCAGAAAGAGGTCACCAAGTTACTGGAGGCTGGGATTATTTATTCTATTTCTGATAGCCCCTGGGTGAGCCTTGTCCAAGTTGTTCCCAAGAAGGGAGGCATGATAGTGGTTCATAATGAAAAAAATGAACTGGTTCCTACAAGAACAGTTACAGGGTGGCGTATGTGTATTGACTACAGAAGGCTCAATACAGCCACCAGGAAGGATCACTTTCCTTTACCATTCATAGACCAGATGCTAGAGAGACTAACAGGTCATGAATATTACTGCTTTTTGGATGGCTATTCAGGCTACAACCAAATTACAGTAGATCCTCAGGACCAAGAGAAAACAACATTCACATGTCCTTCTGGAGTGTTTGCCTACGGAAGGATGCCTTTCGGTCTGTGCAATGCACCTGAAACCTTTCAAAGGTGCATGCTCTCTATCTTCTCTGATATAGTTGAGAAATTTCTGGATGTCTTCATGGATGACTTTTCAGTATTTGGAGACTCATTCAGCTCCTGCCTTAACCATCTAACACTTGTTCTGAAAAGATGCCAAGAGACCAATCTAGTTTTAAACTGGGAAAAATGTCACTTTATGGTGACTGAAGGAATTGTCCTTGGGCATAAAATTTCAAACAAGGGAATAGAGGTGGATCAAGCTAAAGTGGAAGTAATTGAAAAATTACCACCACCTGCCAATGTTAAGGCAATTAGAAGCTTTCTGGGGCATGTAGGATTCTATAGGAGGTTTATAAAGGATTTTTCAAAAATTGCAAAACCTCTGAGCAATCTGCTAGCTGCTGACATGCCATTTGTGTTTGACACAAAGTGTCTACAGGCGTTTGAAACACTGAAAGCAAAGCTGGTCACAGCACCAGTTATTTCTGCACCAGACTGGACATTACCATTCGAACTAATGTGTGATGCCAGTGACCATGCCATTGGTGCAGTACTGGGACAAAGCCATAACAAGCTTCTGCATGTCATTTATTATGCTAGCCGTGTTTTAAATGATGCCCAGAAAAATTACACAACCACAGAAAAAGAATTGCTTGCAGTGGTTTATGCCATTGACAAGTTTAGATCATACTTAGTAGGATCAAAAGTGATTGTGTACACTGACCATGCTGCTCTTAAATATCTACTTACAAAGCAGGATTCAAAACCCAAGCTCATAAGATGGGTGTTGCTTCTACAAGAGTTTGATATAGAAATAAGAGACAGAAAAGGGACAGAAAATCAAGTGGCTGATCATTTGTCCCGGATAGAACCAGTAGAAGGGGCGTCCTTTTCCTCTATTGAGATCTCTAAAAACTTTTCAGATGAGTATTTGTTTGCCATTCAGGAAACACCATGGTTTGCAGACATTATAAACTATAAAGTTGCAAGATTCATACCCAAGGAGTACAGCAGGCAACAAAAGAAAAAATTAATTACTGATGCAAAGTACTACTTATGGGATGAACCCTATCTCTTTAAGAGATGTGCAGACGGAATAATCCGTAGGTGTGTGCCTGGAGGAGAAGCACAGAAGATCTTA
Source organism: Arachis ipaensis (assembly GCF_000816755.2). Classification (NCBI taxonomy): domain Eukaryota; kingdom Viridiplantae; phylum Streptophyta; class Magnoliopsida; order Fabales; family Fabaceae; genus Arachis; species Arachis ipaensis. Next base: position 22,032,238 of record NC_029785.2, read on the forward strand.
TGGCATTGCCATGGGTCACAATATGGAGGCCATTTCGGAGGTGAGCGAACAGCCACCAAGGTCCTCCAATGTGGCTTCTACTAGCCTACCCTCTATAGAGATTCCTGAGAGTTTGTACGTAACTGTGACAGTTGACAGAGAGCTGGTAATCTACCTCATGGTTACGCCATGCCTCAACAAGGAATCTTGGAGATTGAGTTGTTTGATGTATGGGGTATTGACTTCATGGGGCCTTTCCCACCATCATACTCAAACACTTATATACTGGTGGCAGTTGACTATGTATCCAAATGGGTAGAGGCCATTGCCACACCCACTAATGATACTAAGACAGTGCTGAAGTTCCTCCAGAAACATATCTTCAGCAAGTTTGGTGTCCCTAGAGCACTAATTAGTGATGGGGGCACTCACTTCTACAACAAACAGCTTTACTCTTCTATAGTCCGGTATGGAATTAGCCACAAGGTGGCAACTCCATATCATCCACAGATAAATGGGCAAGCTGAAGTCTCTAATAGAGAACTAAAAAGAATCCTGGAACGGACTGTAAGTACCCGTAGAAAGGATTGGGCGAGAAGCTTGGATGATGCTCTGTGGGCTTACAGAACAGCATTCAAGACTCCTATAGGGACCTCTCCATACCAGCTTGTGTATGGTAAGGCCTGTCATCTGCCCGTGGAACTGGAGCATAAGGCCTACTGGGCAACCAGATTCCTAAACTTTGATGCCAAATTAGCTGGAGAAAAAAGATTGCTCCAGCTGAATGAGCTAGAGGAATTCAGACTCACTGCTTTCGAAAATGCCAAGCTATACAAAGAGAAAGCAAAAAGGTGGCATGACAGAAAGCTGTCATCTAGAGTCTTTGAACCAGGACAGAAGGTTCTGTTGTTTAACTCTAGGCTCAGGCTATTCCCCGGGAAACTGAAATCCCGGTGGAGGGGACCATATGTGATTACAAGTGTGTCACCATATGGCTATATGGAGCTTCAAGACATTGATTCTAATAAAAAGTTTATTGTTAATGGACAGAGAATCAAGCATTATCTTGAAGGCAATGTTGAGCAAGAGTGCTCAAGGCTGAGGCTAGATTAAAAGCTCAGCAAGGTCCAGCTAAAGACAATAAAAAAGCGCTTGCTGGGAGGCAACCCAGCCATTAGCAAAACTTTTTTTCTATTTATTTTTAATTATACAAGTTTAATATAAATAATCTTCAAGGTAAAGAATCAATTGCATAAGTTCACAGGGTTACAGAAGGATTCAGAATACAAAACAGGGAGAAGGAGCTTACTGGCATGAAAACGCCAGTAAAAGGTATATTTGGGCGTAAAACGCCCAAAAAAAGCATTTACTGGGCGTTTAACACCAGTAATGATACCTTTCTGGGCGTTCAACGCCAAAATGGGTGCCATTCTGGGCGTTTAACGCCACATTTACAGCGTCCTGGGCGTTCAGAAAAACGCCCAGTGACAAAGGATTCTGGCGTTTAACGCCAGCCAGAAGCAACAGCTGGGCGTTAAACGCCCAAAAGAAGCTACAGAGGGGCGTTAAACACCCAAAAGATGCAACAGTTGGGCGTTTAACGCCAGGATTATGGAGGGGAGGAAGTTTTTGTTCCCAACTTGATTGTTTTTTCAAAATTTCATATTTCCATCCATTTTTCTTGCATAAACATGTTCACATACTTTCATTTTTCAAACTTTTTTCCAAAAATTTTTTAAAAAATATCTTAATCCTAAAATTAAATCTTTCTCAATTCTTCTTCAACCTCTTCTCAAATCTTTTTCAAAAAAAATTTTCAAACTCATCAAGATCTTTTTTAAATCTTCACAATATTTTTAAAAACAAATCTATCTTTTTCAAATATCTTTCATATCTTTTCAATTTTAAATTACATCTTTTTCTATCATACTTATCTTTTCCAAATCACATTTTCTATCATATCTTTTTCAAAAAATTTCGAAAACCCAACCCCCTTTCCCTTTAAATCCTCGTTCGGCCTCCCCCCTCTCCTCTACAATTCGAACTTGGCTCTCCCTCTATCCCTCTCCTTTCCTTTCTTTTGCTTGAGGACAAGTGATGAGATATTTTGGTGGAAAAATGAATTTCTCCCAAAACACACAAATCTAACCGGCAAGTGCACCGGGTCGCATCAAGTAATAAAAACTCACGGGAGTGAGGTCGATCCCACAGGGATTGAAGGATTGAGCAATTTAACACCAAACTTAAAGCTTGCTTGTCCCCAAGCAAGAAAAGATTTATGCTCAATGGTTCTTTCATTTAAGACGGATTGAACAACTTGTCAGGTCCTGTGAGTGAAGTGATCAAGTGTCAGTGGGGTGAACTCTAAATCATATGCTCATGCAAGGGCTTCAGTGCTCACTAGTCCTTACATATTGGGAGTCGTAGGTCTTAGGATTTTCATCCAAATGGTATCATGGAGATCTCTTTATATGTAATCACCTTGAAGCAGCTTATAGTTTCTGTGCTTTGGCCTCGACTCTAAGTATCATGTCTCAAAGCGGCTCTTTAGATAAGCTTTCAATCAATACTCCTAAACCAGTTGGTTTTAAGGTATTAGGTGTTAAAGCACCCCTAAGGATTTACTTGCTCAAGCCTCTTTCCTTGACACACTTCAACCACAAGCATTTACTAGGATAACAACTCTTTGAGTTTTTGTTTCTTTCTTTCTTTTTCTGCCTAGTAATTGATGCTCAGAGCCTTGGGCCATGTTTTTTTTTTTTTTTGTATTTTCTTTACTTTATTTTTTGTTTTGCTTGCTGCTTCTCGGATCAATTGATTTTTGAGAATCTCCATAATACTTCTTTGAACTTCATGTCCTGCCTATGAGCTCCCATGCAAGTTTTCACAAGCATGCAACCTCAATACAAAATCATACAACTAGAACCACCACTTCTCTCAATCTTTTGCTTGCCTCAAAACTGATTGATTCCTCAATCCTTCTTTTCAAAGAACTTTCATGTGATGTATTTCTTGAAAATTGAGTGCAAATAAGTTTTGAAGATAAGAATGTTGTGAATGATCAAGCATCTTGCTTATTGAATTATAAGGAAAGACTATGCTATGCAGGCAGGTAGGGGTATATATAAAAAAACTATACTATGCAGACAGGCAGAGTAAATAAGGATACAATCCAACTTTCAATTACAGCAATATTTGATGCAAAACAATCACTTAACAATACAACCTGTTGAAGTTTACTTGCTTTCCTTCTTCTCATCATCATCATTGCTGACCTTCATGTTCATCTTTCACCTCTTTGATTGATGATGCTAAACATCTCCAAAAGCTTGTATGATATTCTGCAGTGATATTGAAAGTTGCTTGTTCCCCAAGCACTTGGAAACAATGGTTAATTTTCATGATTTATTTGCGGGCTTTTTGAACTTACTTTGGTGTGGGAACACCAAACTTAGTACCTTGCCAATGGTTAACCATTTGTGATAATTTCTTTTTCTTTTTCAAAAGTGATAGAACTGAAAACTAAGAAAAACAGTAAAATGGCTAACTAGTTCATCCAGTATGCTTGAAGCCTACATTATGCAGAAAGTGAGAATGTGTGTTACAATGGGGTTTTAGTGGACACCAAACTTAGAATCCTTCATTCTTCTTTATATTGTTTTGGTTTGTACACCAAACTTAGCTTCTTGCAATCTAGATAAAACTAATTAACCTTTTTATTGAAATAGACTAGAAATTTGGCAACCAAACCATCCCAACTAGTGATACTTCCTTAGGGAAGAGTTTCAAGCCATTGTGCTGCCTCATCCTTTAGTGAAAAAGGGAATAGCAAGAGCTTATAGACATCATTATTGACAACATCACAGATCCTCAAAAAAATAGATAGATGCTGTTCAGGATCCTCCAATGGATTTCCACCATAGGAACAATTGTTCTCTATTAGTGTAATGATTTGCGGCTTCATGTTAGCATATTCTTCTTTCTCAGAAACTTCATTTTCAATGATATCCTTCCCTCTGGCTGCTCTTTTTTCCTGCGACATAAAAATCAACAACGGAACACACAGTGATACTTTTGAAAATTGAGTGTAGTCAGTTGAGACAAATCTTCAAACAGTTAGTGGGTTAGTCAAAAATCAAAGAAAAAGTGCTTGATCTAGATCACCACCTCACTTAATCATTGTCAATCTATTCAATCCCCGGCAACGGCGCCAAAAACTTGATGAGATATTTTGGTGGAAAAATGAATTTCTCCCAAAACACACAAATCTAACCAGCAAGTGCACCGGGTCGCATCAAGTAATAAAAACTCACGGGAGTGAGGTCGATCCCACAGGGATTGAAGGATTGAGCAATTTTAGTTTAGTGGTTGATTTAGTCAAGCGAATCAAATTTTGGTTGGGTGATTTGTGATTTGCAGAATGTAAATTGCATGAAATTAAAGAGAGCAGGAAATTAAATTGCTGAATCTTAAAGAACAAGAAATTAAATGGCAGAAAATTAGAGTTCAAGAAATGTAAATTGCGGAATCTTAAAGTGCAAGAAATGTAAATGGCTCGGAATGTAAAGGGGATTGGGAGTTGGATTTGCAGAAATTAAACAAAGAAAAGTAACTTGCATCAAACAAAAGAGTAAAAGAAGGTTTGGGTTGAATCGGATCTTGAAGCAGTAAAGTAAATGAACATTAAAAGCAAGAGACAAAATGTAAATTGGGAATTCAGATCTCAGGACCCAGAGACTAGAAAACCAAGTCTAGATCTCAATGCCTTCCTAGATCCAACAAGAACAATTGCAAGGAAATTGTAAATTGCAAAGAAAAGAGATGAAAAGTAAGTAACAGAAACGGAAATTCAATTGCAGTAAATAAACAGAGAGATCCAAGGATGAGATTGAAACAGAATTTTTTCAATTCTCCAACCCAAGATCCAAGACAATTGAAAAACTAAAGAAAAAGACTAGTTAAAATAGGCTAAGATGACTTGTCATCAACAAGCAAACCTCTAAGTTTTGTGTGTTTATCCGTGATCACTAAGCCAATACCCACCAAGATCATGGCTCCTAAGGGAAAACAAACCACCTTAAGAGGCAAGAAAGAGAATATTCCAAAACCACTTTGGAATCAAGGGAAGTTCTTAACTAAAGAACATTCAGACCATTACTACAAAATAATGGGTCTAAGGTCAGTGATCCCGGAAGTTAAATTCGATCTGAAAGAAGACAAATATCCGGAGATCCAAGAGAAAATTCGAAACAGGAGCTGGGAAATCCTAGCTAATCCTGAGACAAAGGTGGGAAGAAACATGGTTCAGGAATTCTACTCTAATATGTGGCAGACAGACAGGCAGAGAATAGCTGGAACCGCATTCTATGAATATCGAACTCTGGTCAGAGGGAAGATTATTCACACCCACCCTGACAAAATAAGGGAGATCTTCAAGCTGCCTCAACTGCAAGATGACCCGGACTCCTTTAATAGGAGAATGATGAGACCAAACAAGAGCTTGGACAAAATTCTAGAGGACATATGCCTCCCTGGAGCCAAATGGACAACCAACACAAAGGGTATCCCAAACCAACTCAAGAGAGGAGATCTCAAACCAGTCGCCAGAGGCTGGCTGGACTTCATTGGGCATTCTATACTGCCCACTAGCAACTGCTCTGAAGTCACCATCAAAAGAGTAGTGATGATTTATTGCATTATTTTGGAAAAAAAAGTGGAAGTTCATCAGCTGATTTCTTGTGAGCTTTACACAATTGTAAACAAGAACTCCAAAGATGCCAAATTGGCTTATCCAAGCTTAATCTCTCTGCTATGTAAAGATGTTGGGGTAAAAATGGGAGTAGATGAGTATATCTCAGTTGAGCAACCAATCACCAAAAAGTCAATGGAAGGACAAGTGCAGGACGACCTCATCAAGAGGAGAGCATAGGAGTTCCTCCTGGAAATTCCTCAATTTGAATACTGGGGGCGCCTAGAAGCATCTATCACCAAGTTACAAGAAGCTATGGATCAACTGAAGGAAGAACAGCAAAATCAAAATAGCATACTCTGCAAACTGCTTAGGGAACAAGAAGAGCAAGGGCATGAACTGAAGGAACTAAAGCGCCAGAAGCTATCTCTTGAAGGACCAAGCACCCCACAGACTAAAGAGGCATCTACCTCCCAAAATAAAGGTTGTTGAGTCCTAACTTTGTGATAACCTTTTATCCATTTTAAAAGTACATGAGTATTAGAATTAGAGTCATTTGTCTTTATATCCTTAATGTCCTTTCTTTTATTACTAATTGTCTGCTTTTTATGCCTATTTTATATTATTTCTATCAAATAATAAATAAAGATTAGAGTCTATGCCTTAAAGTTATGAATGTCCTATGAATCCATCACCTTTCTTAAATGAAAAATGTTTTAATTACAAAAGAACAAGAAGTACATGATTTCAAATTCATCCTTGAAATTAGTTTAATTATTTTGATATGGTGACAATACTTTTTGTTCTCTGAATGAATGCTTGAACAGTGCATATGTCTTTTGAATTTGTTTCTTATGAATGTTAAAATTGTTGGCTCTTGAAGAATAATGAAAAAGGAAAAATGTTATTTGATAATCTGAAAAATCATAAAATTGATTCTTGAAGCAAGAAAAAGCAGTGAATAAACAAGGCTTGCAAAAAAAATAGAAAGAAAAAGCAAAAGCAAGCAGAAAAAGCCAATAGCCCTTAAAACCAAAAGGCAAGGGTAATAAAAAGGATCCAAGGCTTTGAGCATCAGTGGATAGGAGGGCCCAAAGGAATAAAGTTCTGGCCTAAGCGGCTAAACCAAGCTGTCCCTAACCATGTGCTTGTGGCGTGAAGGTGTCAAGTTAAAAGCTTGAGACTGAGCGGTTAAAGTCGAGGTCCAAAGCAAAAATAGAGTGTGCTTAAGAACCCTGGACACCTCTAATTGGGGACTTTAGCAAAGCTGAGTCACAATCTAAAAAGGTTCACCAAATTATGTGTCTGTGGCATTTATGTATCCGGTGGTAATACTGGAAAACAAAGTGCTTAGGGCCACGGCCAAGACTCATAAAGTAGCTGTGTTCAAGAATCAACATACTGAACTAGGAAAATCAATAACACTATCTGAATTTTGAGTTCCTATAGATGCCAATTATTCTGAACTTCAAGGGATAAAGTGAGATGCCAAAACTGTTCAGAGGCAAAAAGCTACTAGTCCCGCTCATTTAATTGGAGCTAAGTTTCATTGATATTTGGAGTTTATGGTATATTCTCTTCTTTTTATCCTATTTGATTTTCAGTTGGTTGGGGACAAGCAACAATTTAAGTTTGGTGTTGTGATGAGCGGATAATTTATATGCTTTTTGGCATTGCTTTTAGGTAGTTTTTAGTATGATTTAGTTAAGTTTTACTATATTCTTATTAGTTTTTATTCAAAATTCACATTTCTAGACTTTACTATGAGTTTGTGTGTTTTTCTATAATTTCAGGTATTTTCTGGCTGAAATTGAGGGACCTGAGCAAAATCTGATTCAGAGGCTGAAAAAGGACTACAGATGCTGTTAGATTCTGACCTCCCTGCACTCGAGATGGATTTTCTGGAGCTACAAAAACCCAAATGGCACGCTCTCAATTGCGTTGGAAAGTAGACATCTAGAGCTTTCCAGCAATATTTAATAGTCTATACTTTTCTCGAAGATAAATGACGTAAACTGGCGTTCAACGCCAGTTCCATGTTGCATTCTGGCGTTAAACGCCAGAAACAGGTTACAAGTTGGAGTAACGCCCAAAACAGGCTACAACCTGGCGTTTAACTCCAGAAACAGCCTAGGCATGTGTAAAGCTCAAGTCTCAGCCCCAGCACATACCAAGTGGGCCCCGGAAGTGGATTTCTGCACTATCTATCGTAGTTCACTCATTTCTGTAAACCTAGGTTACTAGTTTAGTATTTAAATAACTTTTAGAGATTTATTATGAACCTCATGACATTTTTGCACATTTCATATTGTATTTCTGACAGCATGAGTCTCTAAACCCCATGATTGGGGGTGAGGAGTTCTGCTGTGTTTCGATGAATTAATGCAATTACTTCTGTTTTCTATTCAATCATGCTTGTCTTTCTTCTAAGATACTCGCTTGTACTTAACCGTGATGAATGTGATGATCCGTGACACTCATCATCATTCTCAACCTATGAACGTGTGCCTGACAACCACTTCCGTTCTACCTTAGATTGAGTGTGTATCTCTTAGCCTCTTGGTTCATGATCAGAGTCTTTGTGGTATAGGCTAGGATTATTGGCGGCCATTCCTGAGATCCGAAAAGTCTAAACCTTGTCTGTGGTATTCCGAGTAGGATCTGGGATGGCATAACTGTGACGAGCTTCAAACTCACGAGTGCTGGGCGTAGTGACAGATGCAAAAGGATCAATGGATCCTATTCCAACATAAGTGAGAACCGACAGATGATTAGCCGTGCGGTGACAGCGCATTTGGACCATTTTCATTGAGAGGACGGATGGTAGCCATTGACAACAAGAATCCACCAACATACAGCTTGCCATGGAAGGCGGCTAGCCATATACAAACCATACAGAAACCTGACAATTTAAAAATAGCTTATACAAGTTTTTCTCTCATAATACAAGCCTCTAGGCCAAACAAAATATAAAAGAGAGAGTTGTATAAACAAGATAAACCCAAAAGACTCCAAAAGAATCCAGGATCCTCCGCTTCTGTCACCATCCAAAGCAACTCACCGAGGTGGGTTGCGACCTGCATCTGAAAAACACAACAAAGATATGGTATGAAAACCGGAGGTTCTCAGTATGGTAACAATGCCCAGTGATGTAGGATATAAGACCCTGGGACACCAAAGGAAATCCTAAGCTCCATATCCCTCACAAGATTCAAACTTAAGCATTCTAAAACAAATAAGCATAATATAAACCTTATCATAATTAAACCAGGTAATCTATCTTAAGGGATTTCTATTCTAACCAAACACCGCTGTCCCATAGCCTTCACCAACCTATCCTCCATGCGATCCCTTCGCCACCGCCTTCTGAACCTCCTCAATCCCAGTAGAAAGCACAGTTAATAACAATGCAAGTAATTCACAAGTAAAAGCATACAAGGCAAGTAGATCAAGTAAGCAAATAGACATGTTATTCAATTAGGGATACAATTACAAGTCGGCAAAGCAAACAAACAGATAGGAAATGCATATGATGAATGCCTACCCTACTGGCTGTGATATCACATTGTCGGTTCAACTGCCAACCCAACACATCTCCATGGAGACGTCGCCCTTCAGATTTCTCATATAGGAACCCCCGAGATATAGTGCCCGGACCACTGTCCAGGTACCGACGCCTGCACGCCTATATATCCGAAGGGATGCGAGCGGGATACTCTTGCCTCAGACCTCACATCTCAACGTAAGCGGGATTAACCACCGTCCTTACGCCGCCGCCGCTACCACAACAGGCGGGATTAACCACCTTCCCTTTCGGGCGCATAGCGTCTCATAATCTCAGTAAAAACATTATTTCAGTGGTTTTCAGAAAATATTTTCAATATACATGGATCCATCATCTCATTCAGAGTCCGTGACTCTTCTCAACCACTGTCCATTCATAACTCAGTTTCCACTTATCAAAGTTCATCATTTCTCATCTCATATATCCATCATCCTTCACCTAACATCAAACCGTTCTCAGCACGGCAGAAACCTAGGCCTCCGTTTTCTAATTTATCATAAAATCATGTACTAGAACCCTTAAGTTATATCTCATGTTCTAATACTCAAATCTAGGCCCAAAAGTCTTAAAATGGTGTTATAGAAGCTTACAAACTTGTTGGAAGGTAGAATAGTTGAAAAACAAGAAAAATTTGAGAAACAGGACGTGTGCGGCCGCACAGGGGTGTGTGCGTGCGCACGCCCAGAAAATTTTAAAATGTGTCCGTATGCACAGGGGTGTGCGTACGCACAGGTGGCAAAACTTACAAAATCTATTCACTCGCACAACCTGTGCCAGTGCCCCAACAGACTGGCCTTCCCAACGTGTGCGTCCGCATAGACTTGTGCGTCCGCACAGGTTGAAATTTTTCCTTAGATATGTGCGCGCACAAGCTGTGCTAGCGCTGCAAACAGAACGCACTTCCCTACCTGTGCGTGCGCACAAGTGTATGCGTCCACACAGGTCAAAATTTTTGCAGGGTGTACGTCTGCACAAGGGTGTGCGCCCGCACATATCAGTAATCATGAAATTCTGCAACTTTGCAGAATTTCAGATTTTTAACACCAACTTTGAATGATCATAACTTCCTCTACAAATTTCTAAATTTCACAAACTTTATATCGATTTAAAGGGTTTTCAAAGATCTTTAATTCTAAATAAATTTCAATCAATTTCAAAAACTGAGAAAAAAGTTATGATCGAACAAAGTTTACCAAAAATCCCATTTTACCAAAAGTCACAATTTACCAAATTTTTACAATTCTCAAACCACCTCCAATCAAAACAACATCAACCTCCCATTTACAGCACAACTACCCTCTTGGGTCAAAATTCACCACTTACCACATATTTTCATCACATTTCACCATTCTCCAACCATCAATACCAATCATGCAATATCACAATAAATCTCCATTCAACTCTTCAAACTACATAAACATATCAATAACATTAATTTCACATATATCTTAACACTAGCAATCATCATACCTTCACCTCAATAATCATCACACCATCATAAATCATCATACATTAACATTTCAAACAACACATCAACCATTATAATTCAAACTTATCCTATGGGTCACTAGCCTAGGTGTCCATGAATAGTACATACTACATAGAGAAAACTGAAACTATACCTTGGCCGATTCCCTTTATGCACCAAAAATCCAAACGAGTACAAGCTATGGTTTCCAACACAATCCAAGCTTTCAATTCCACTCCAATAAGCACAATTAGGTTCCAAAAGCTCCCAAAGCCACAATAATCAAACTATATGCATACAATTCACCTCAAATCAACCTAGGATTCCAATTATACATAAATTCACAAGGGTTTAATGGCTTTTAACTCTTCCCACAGATTTGGATGTCAAAACCCAAGGCTAAGCAAGGGTTTAGGAAAAACCTAAATATCCAAAATCACAAAAACTCATTTAACCCCAAAGCCCTAGGAACCAAAATTTTGGAGAGAAGAATAGAAGGGATTTCATGGTTACCTCCCCCGTTTCTTGTATGGGTTTTGTAGAGCTCTTCACGAGGAACGCGTAACCGCAAACGGTGCGGCAATCGGAGCTCTCTAGCTCAAGATATGAGCTTTGGAAGATTGAGATGAATAGTGTTTTCTCTTCTCCACTTCCTCTTTTCTTATTTCTGATGTATGTGTGTTATGAGTGTTTTGTGGTGAGGTGGTTCACTTAATGAACCCTTTTATATGTTGGGCTTGGGCCCAACTTGGGCCCGGTCCAACCCATTAGCGTTTTTAGCCCGTTTGGCCCAACTTCGGGCCAAACCTCTAAAATTAACGTCTGGTTTTCCATTTTTAATGTTTTTCTAAGGTTTTTCCGGTTTTCACTTTTTCTCATGCGGTACCGGGCAGACTTGAACCGGTTCAACTGTTGGTTCGCAGTTTTTTACGATTTTTTGCAGAAAGCACATTTTCTGACTCAGAAAAACCCACTGAGTCCAAAAATCACCTTTTAATCTTCAATTTCTCACTCTAACTTTTCAGAATCTAATTTGGGCAATATTAATTACTTAACTAACCAGTTGATTAGTTGCGGTTCTTACACCATAATTGGCCTTGTATTTGGTGGTGGTTTTGGTGATTAGGGCAGTTTTAAACCGCCATTATCACACAATATAAAATGAAAAAATTACAATAACCCTAGCTCGTTGAAACAGATATACGATGATGGCTCGCTCTCCCTTCTATCTCTGATCTCCCTCGTCTCGTCTCCGAATAGCTACCGTCGCTTTCACCCTCCGCCGCCGCTTCCTCTTCAATGGAATCAAAGGTTCCAAGCCACACACACCTTAGATCTCAGATCTCAAAGTTGTTTCCCCATAGTCTTCTTTCGGATCTTAGATCTCATTTTCTCGCATCTGCTGTTGACGCTGCTCGCAAAGCCGGCGAGGTTATTTGAATAAAAACTAATCTCAGATCTTTTTTCACATTTCAAATCTCAAAACGCCACAGCCTCATTGCCATTGGTTTGCTACACTACTCTGCCAAATGCTCATTCACGCCGCTAAGCTCGTTGTCGCCATTTACGGCTCCTTCTCACCGCTGCTACTCAGCTCCTCTCCTTCCACAGCGTTGCCGCCACCTCCACCTCCTCTATTGCATGTAATTAAATTTTATGTATTAGGGTTTTTAAATTAGGGATTAATTTGTTCAATAATTTGCTTGCAAGAACATTATTATACAATTATAATGATGAGAAGAAACAGATATAGTTTCGCTTGCACATTATATTTAGTTGAGTAAACTACCATTTGTACCCATGAAAGTTGAGAACGCTGACAAATCTACCCACGAGAGAAGAAAACTACCAAATGTAACCATCAATCCTGAGATCTGTGGGATGAAACTAACCAATCCATATTCCGGCGTTGACTCCGTTAGTAACACTCCCTACGTGGCACTTCACGGCGTGACATGGCTTGGGGTCTTCACATGTGGATATTATAATTACAATTATCTAAAAACATAATTGGATTTTGAATTTTTTTAAAAAAAAAGGGAAATTAGAAATGAACAATTATAAAGGTTTTCCATGTTTGCGCATTTCAGAAAACAGAGGGTAGAGCCCTAGGAAGAAACTATTCATCTTCTACACTCAAAGAAAACCTCCCGTGCCGACGATAATCTCCGTATTGAAGAGAGGGTGCTTGTTGGTGTGGATCGTTTTAGCGGGTGGAGTTGCATGGTGTCATCCATAGGTAAGTAGTAACCTTTGATCTGTATGTGATGGTTTTCTGGATTTTCGGTGCATGGTTGTGGAAACGGGGTTTTCATTAGGGTGTGTTTATACTTGCTATGATTTGGTTGTGAATTGGTTTTATTTTCTGTATATGTCTGTTTACAGATGGCAACTATCCACATTACGTTAATCATTAGTCACAGAGGAAAATTTGAAAAGGGTGATGATGGCAAACTGGCATACGTTGGGGTGAGAAAACAGAGATTGAACGAGTGAATGTCGATACCCTAAATAGGTTCTTCATGATGTAAGGGTACACTGATGTAAGCGAGCTTTACTGGCTTGAACCTGGGAAGGAGTTGGATGGTGGGTTGAGGTTGCTTAGACTTGACATGGATGTGGTGACATATGAACCGTTGGAGAAGACTCCTCCACACCCTCAACCACCACATGTGCCAGTTGGAAGTGAAGAAACTGGACACCAAAATCCAGTTTCTACAGAGTCAGTGGCTCTCACAGTTGATATAGGGCCTGTGAAATCTGATGAGGTTTTCACATAATACATCCCACAACCTTGCAACAAACAAGAGTCTCAGGAGCAGAGCATTAAAAATGAGAATGAAACACCCTGTGAAGGAAGTCAACCTAGCAGTTCACAGCCCGAACCAGATATAAACCCAGATGTGGGTGGTGGTAGTCCAAAGAAGCAGAAGAGACGATCAACAGTCAGGCCTCCTCCATCAGGGCAAACCTTCATACCTAACCAGGATCCAAACAAGCATCCTTCAATCTTTATACCTGTTGAGGGTGAAGATATGTCTGAGGCAAGTGCAGGGATGCATTGTTACGAGTCTAAAGAGTTGAATTCTGTTGCAAGTGATGATGAAGACAGTCAGCAGGCAGCATTTCCTCAAGCTAGTCCAGATGCTTTAGTAAAGGAAGTAAGGTTGGAGCTTGGCATGGAGTTTGAAAATCTGGACCATTTCAAGAAGGCAGTTAGGAAGTTCGACATCAACATAGGGCGAAGCATATTCTTTCCAAGAGTGGATTCAACTAGGTGCAAGGCCGTATGTTATGACGAGGATTGCCCATGGCAGATATATTATGCAAAACGGTCGTTTCCATTAAGCTTCCAGGTGAAGACGTTTGTCAACGAACATACCTGCAGCAGAGTTAATAAGAACAAATCTGCAGATGGAAAATGGGTTGTAGAGGAGCTTGAGGACAAGATCCGTGTCCATCCAGACATGACTCAAAGGCAGGCACAGGATTTTTCAAGAAGGAGTTTGATGTGATTGTGAATGAGAGGAAGATATACCGGAAAATGGTGAAGGCGAAAGAACTAATAGAAGGGTCAGAGATACAGAATTGAAGATGGCAATGTGGAGCTGTGCCAAGACCACAACCTCCCAAGAGTTCAATGTGGAGGTGTGCCAAGGATCATTCCTACCCCAAATCTACATAGGGCCCCCAGAAAGTATAGCCCCATCACCTGCAAGTATTGCCTAAAGGTAAATTATACTTCATAAGCTTACATTACTTATGAATTCATTGTCCACGTTTATTTTCATGCCATATATTACTGCAGACTGGACATAACAGTCATAGCTGTTCCAAGAAGAAGGAGGCAATGGCTGGGAGTGCTGGGGGACAAAGTACAAGTCAACACCCACCTGCTGCAGATGATGAAGAGGAGGCGGCAAGACTAGAGGAGATGTTCTGAGAGGAAACTTTTGAAGCTGTTGAAGCAGCTGAAGCAGCAGCAACTCAGCCACCGCCTGTAAGTCTACTGATTTATTTTGCAATCCTATCTTACAAGTTTTATTTCATTATGTCACTCATATGTGTCTATCTGAATGGGAGACCACCCCAGTTCGTCAACCCATTCCTAATCCAGTCATGTCTCCTTCACTTAAGCCACCCACCGCAAAAAGGCCATCAAAGAAGAAGAAGAATCTGAGGAGACCACTACCAACTAGTCAGCAACCACGTCCTCCTCTGCCTATTGTCAGTCCAACAACACCAACTACTACTAGTCCATCAACCCCAGCTTCTGATGTGCCACCCACTGTGACACCTCAAACTATGCAAGCTGCCTCCCAGGGCACTACTTCAAGGTTCATGGACTTCATGCCAAATCCCACAGTTAGAGTATCAAGCTCAAGGAGGTGGCCGCAGCCAGCCTTCCGTCCACCAGCCAAAAAGGGGGTCAACAACTGAAAGAAGGGTCAAGCGGAAGCAGCAACTCCACTCCAAATCCATGAAGCAAGAGTTTTTAAGTTATGTTTTTTTGTAATCCTGATGGCAGTTTATCGTACAATTGTTGGACATGTCACATACTATGCCTTATTTTTCTTATGTTTTGATTTTCGGTATGGGTGCATAGTCGCAGTTGATAACTCATACATATATCTTGAACATTTCTGTAAGCCAGTTAGTACATACTTATCAGAATATTATGTCTGTCTTTCATGTTATTTTGGACCAGAAAGTAAATAAGAATTGCAATTAGTACCAGATAATTTGTGCAAGTTACATCTGACATTCATTGGATACCATGTGTGCACAAATGACCGATTCAGAATCGAGCATGGTTATTTTTGTCCTGAACTTACATAACAACTAATTAGGCTCAAACCCTCCTGAGAATCAGATACACAGTGCACACAACATTACAAACCACCCCCATTGATATCATCAGAAGCCAAAACCTAAGTTTGCTAAATTCAGCTTCAAAGCTCCCTAATCTGATGAGCATCTTCACTTCAGCCTCAGCCTCATCAACATCTTCCTGCATCTTTCTTTCCGACAGTGCTCTCCTCAAACCCTCCCACTGCCCTTCGATTTCGTCTACCCATGCAAAGAAGTTGCAGTCCGAGTTCTATCAATGGCAAAAAAAAACTAAAATTAAATGCACATTCAACTCCCACAAAACAGGGAGTACAACGAGTTACCTTTCAATTAGGACAACGGATGAACCACCTCCCAGGATTCATCGCCATCCCCGACTGTAACAGCGTCACCCCCAACCCACAGAAACATCTGCCATTAAACTTCCTATCATGCACCTGTTTTGAAATTGAGCTTCCAGATACACTACTGCTGCCATTCGAAGGTGGAGTAAAGAGTCTTCGCCTCGACATTGGTATAATTTTGAAGATTCTTGTGAATCTAGGGTTCGTGCTTTGGATGAAAGAAGGTTTGAATTTGGGAAATTTTGGGGTTGAGGGTACATTATAATGGTCAGACAAGTCAGCAATCCACGTGTGAAGCCCCCAAGCCATGTCACGCCGTGAAGTGCCACGTAGGGAGTTTTACTAACGGAGTCAATGCCGGAATATAGATTGGTTAGTTTCATCTCACGGATCTCAGGATTGATGGTTACATTTGGTAGTTTCCTTCTCTCATGGGTAGATTTGTCAGCGTTTTCAACTTCCATTGGTACAAATGGTAGTTTACTCTATTTAGTTTAAATAAAACTAATTAGATTAAACAAAGGAATAGATTATATTAAAAGTCTAATTGACTAAACATAAGCGCATGAGGTTGAAATTTCATTAAATACTTAATTCTTTTTCAGGTTGTTTAGCCTTGACTATTGGATGCGGCAATAATGCACGGGAAATATTTGAAGAATTAATTCGTCCTCTAGATGAATCCCTTGCGTCCAAGTCAGATGTTTCAAAGATAACCGTAATGAGTAATTACAAAATCCTGTGTGAAATTTTTTCATGGTGTCTTTGGTATTTAGTTGGAACTTATTTGGTTGATGCCAATTGTTTTTGTAGTTGCTTGAATGCTTGGCTATAATAACCTTTATTGTTGCTTGATTTTTTATATTATGTGAAATTTCTAATGTTTTATTATTATTGTTTTCTACTGCATGTTCACGAATCTCTAATCTTCACAAATCAACGAATCATAGAGAGAAGATTTGCATGATGTTAAAACCTTGTATATTAATTAAAAATTTAACTTTTTGAACACTTAGTTGTTTGTATCTGCAGTTGGTTTTGACACTTTATGCTTATTATTTTGTAATTCAACTACATGTTGACTTGTTCTGTTTATTTATTCTAATTACAGTAAAACAGGATTTTTTTTCTTTTCCATGGCTTCCGCAACATTCCTTGAAGACTAAAGCCTCCTCTTCACAGCACAGGTTGGCTTAACATCTCTTCTTCCTTTTGATTTTTCTTTTCTGCACTTATACTTTTATGTGGTGAGATCATAAAATTTTCTTTTTCTGCACTTATACTTTTGAAACTGTGGGGAAGAATAAAAATAAATGTGTGTCAGCTAGATAATAATATTTGTGAATTTAATATTTTGATTCAGAATCTGCAATGGGTTTTCAACTAAGGCCTACATCTAGTGTTACATTGTTTTTGCCTTGATTGATGCATATCCAGCTAAACATCTCATCCTTGCGTGTAACTGTGTGCTTCTGTCTGAATTTTATGCTCTGCAATTCGTAATTTGATTTTTTATTACCGGGTCTTGGGTGCAATCACGTTGATAAGACTTCTTTAACCTAATTGCCTCAAAATTAGTTTGGCAACCTATTTGATTGGGGATTGAATTCATGGAGATTCTCTTTGAGATCATGTTTCTGCTTTCTATGGTTAAGGATGTAAAATATTTTTTTGAGTAAAATAGGCTAATTAAGTGAATATGTTTTGGTGTGTCTGAATACATGAATTATTAAATTCTCTAGTAATGACAACGAGTTGACTTTTAAGCTATATTCCCTTAGAAGGTGGAAACCTTTTACCGAATTCATACTGTATTGAAATATTAAGCATACACGATGGATTCATATACAAATCAATTTAATGCTAAATGGAATTTTATATTTACCTCCTGCTTTTGATTGGAAGACTACTGTATCTGTGCATGTTAAAAAATTATAATATACTATTTAAGTTTGGATGATGGTAATGCATAACAAATATAAAAAATTATATAACAGCTAGCTAGAAACCTGCATCTTCCGTAGTATTAATTTTATGCCTGATGATATAGCTAAGAATTTTGTTTAGCCACCGCTAGGTCTATATAGTCATCAGATCAATATGTGTGGAAATTTGACTGCTAGTTTAAATAACTATTTTTTTATAAATAAAAAATAAACATATTTATGAGATAGAACAGAACTTTACTAATTAATGCAAAAATTTGTAATAAATTATTGGATTATTTAATTTACTAATTATTTTGGCAATAGGAGATAAGAACATCATGGCTGTCACAATATATTTTATTAGAATTTACTCAATTTAGAAACAAGCATCATTTATAGTTATAGGTCTCTGCGTTTACTTGTTTGTGTTATTTTTCTAACCAGTGGTGCTTCATTTATTTAATTGTTATTGTAGATTAATAAGCCATATCTTCTTTTAGCATCTGGAGAATTTTCTTTCACAAATGGAATTATAAGTGTGGCATCACTGGTATGTTATATATAGAATTATATATCACTTTTGTGAAATTGATTGCTTTAAGTTTTTTTTTTTTAATTTCATTTGTTATTAATTAGGATGCGACTATCTTTATTCATTTATTTTCCTTTTATATTTTATTAAATTAATTAGAAGAACATTTTGACAAAAATAAAAACTATAATAATTAGGCCCGACTAAAAAGGGTTAATGAATCAACCAAGATTTGTAATGAGAGAAGCATTGCTGAGATGAAGAAACTCAGCTTGAGTTTTTGAAGGAGAAAAAAAGTAAGAGTGTGAATGAATCAAAACAGAAATTGTGTTGATTAAATGTGTTACAATGAGTTGCAAATAAAATAATTGGACATGTGCTGGTAATTTTGTTCAGATTTTCACAATGGAGATTTGAGGTTTTGATTATAAGAATGTTTAATCACTACTCTTCTAATTGTACCAAGGATACATTATAGAAATTAATCAACTTTCCAAAATGTAAATGATTGTACGATTATTTATTTATTTGCTAAATTTTTCGATTCTTGTTGATTTCTGTTCTGTGGAATTCTTCTTCATATGCATGTTAGAACAATGTAAAGTGCGAGCAAGATCCCCTTTGATATATAAGTTGAGTGGCTGAAAAGCTCTAATTGGTTGTAAGTTGTAACTGTGAGAGTTCTCTACCAATCTTGGAAGAGAATGAAGGAAGCTTTTAAGTGATCATGATTCAGGAATTTCATCTTGTTGATATTGAAGTGATAAGTGATCTTTTGGTTCTTAATTTTTCATATTATCCCGAATTATGTGTTGTTTTATTTGAATATGTTAATTAGATTGTCTAATATTTAATTATTTATAGATTACATGTCCGTAATATGTAAATTCTCTTACTTTATTCTTTTTTTTATTATGTTTTTAAATTATATTTTTGTTGTAGGAATTGGATCAAGAGAATGAGACTCCATCACCAAAAGAGTTTGGAAGTAGGTTTTTTGGAACGAGCAACAAAGTACACTACAACATTTTCAGACTGAGGCAACATTTAAAAAGTATTGCTTAAAAGTTGATAAAGAGTTGCTTTTGATCTATAGCAACACTTTTAGACCTAAAGCAACATTTTCGAATCCCTTGCAGATGCAGCCATTGCCTTAGGTCAAAACAACGCTTTTTTTTCTTCAAAAGCAACATTTTTGTAAGCAATGCTTCAAAAGCATTTCCTATTCTAAAGCAAAAACAACACTTTTGGTCAGATTCTAATGCAATCCTTATTAAGTGTTGTCTTTTTTATAATTTTATAACTAGTGAAAAACGTTGCCTATTCTATTAGTATAGCAACCCTAAGCAACGTTGAATATTACACTGAACTATAGCATCACTTTAGAAGCATTGCCACTTCTTTTATTACTAAGACATCAATTTAAAGGCATTGGCTCTTCTTTAAAACCGTTGTTTTTTCTTGTGATAGTACTAGGTACATTTTGTCACTATTTATTAGCTATCAGTACAATAATTTAAACATTTCATTTAAATTTGATACAATAAAATTAAAAATATGATAAAAGAAACAAAATCTCAACTTATTCTACTTGAATATATATTAAGAAATTAAAATATATTACTATATAACTCTTTAATTCATATAACAAAATATGGCAAATTAATTAAATAAAAGACCATTAACAAAATACATGTACTTAAAAGAAAAAAAAAAAGCTAAATACGATGAGCAAATTTGGAACCATTCTCATCCTTAGAACCATTCTCCCAAGGATCTTTATCAAACTGATCCTGAATAAGTTCTACCTTATAACCCAAACTTTCTTTCCAATTGATGAGAGATCATAGCACAGTTCTGATGTTTTGTTAACACTTGAAGGCTTCAGGATCATCATCAACTTCACTTTCTGACTCTTCTTCTCTTTCAACACATCATATCTTTCTACATCGTCTCCTATGATTCTTGTTTTTGTAAGGAAACCTACAGAAGAAGATAGTTTACTGAGATGCTAACCAAATCATCAACCTAGTACATGTGTTCATGCATTGTGATCACTGTTATTCGAACCAATATAGAATAGGCACCACCACTGAGTAGAAAATATTTTTTATTAGAAGTACAAGATCAGTAATAAAATTGGAAGTGGTTCCTTCCATTTTTTTCTCTAAGTTCAAACTCACTGTAACTCATATGATAATGAGAAACAATAACTTTCACACACAGTATAGAGTGGAGCACTAGGATACATCAATGGCCAAAATAACAATACAAGAAAGCACTTAATATTACAATAACTTTCACACAGAGCATAGAGTTAGACCATGAATATTCTTAATTAATTACCTTTTTTTCACATTTGCACAAAAAAATTTCATCAAATAACTAGAAAACTAGTTACCTGTGTCCCAAATAGTAAGCTTTACTCTTTTGTCATCAATTGTAAAAAGCTTGATCTTGAAGTCCATATCTGACTCAGTAATTTAATAAATAAATGGAAAAAATTATAGTACAAAATTCCTTTGTTAGTGAAGCATTCAATATACCAAAAACTACTAAGTGAAAATCTTCAAAGCTAGCTATATATATGCCACCAAATCCTGATAAACTACTATCACATGTAAGCAACTATGAACAAATTAAAGGTAATCAACCAACATAATCTCTAATTACCATAATAATATCAGCCCAATGAACTCAATATAAAGTTGATGAGAGTCGACTATTAAATTTGCATACATTGTTACTTGTTAGGCCTAATTTGCTTCAATGAAGACTCCAGCCGATGCTCAGGCCGTTCAATCTCGTTAAAATCTAAGTTATCAATTCTTCCCCTAGAAGATTTCTAGATACATGAAAATAAAATATAATTAAGTAAGAACGAGCATAACTTATTTAATCAGTTACAATTTTATATATAATTCAAGCAAAATTACATACTAAAAATTATATTATTATGTTGGTGACAAAATAAAAATTCATGTTTACCAAAAAAACATCTTGTATATTTCTTCTCCATGTGTTGGCTTATTCCATGTAAATTCAATAATACATGTTCATACCCTGGGTCGAGCTATCCGACCCGGGATATTTAGCAACAAGACGACCGACCTCTTCAGGTCAGACTATCCGACCTCTTCTCAAAGAGCTCGGCCAAGTTGTCAGGAAAGCCCAATAAAGGACCCAGATAGAGGAACACGACCCAAATCCAAAGGCAGTCCAAGCCTATGGAGATAAGGGCGGTTCCCTTGAAGATAAGATGACTTCACTCAAAGATAAGATAAGATAAGATAACTATCTTATCCCCAGAAAGGTCATCCTCTACTATTATAAATACACTGGAGCACCCAGGTATAACTCATACTCTGATTCTACTAAAAACCTGCTTAATACCCTTGCTAACTTAAGCATCGGAGTCCCTTGCAGGTACCACCGCCCTCCGGTGACAAAGGATCAGCAGCATAGCCAGTCAAACAAGTCGGACACAACCGCTCCGGCCGCCATCCACCAGCCAGACACGTCAGCTCCGATCAGTACAGAAGATCTCGTCCGAGATCGACCTACAGTTTCAGGTAACCCTCGGAACATTGGCGCCGTTGCCGGGGAACCTGGAAGTCATCCTACCACCATGGCGGACGACTATGACAACAACCACGACTCGGATCAAAAAGACAGGATGCCACATAAAAATGCGGACACTACACCAAAAGATACTCCTCAACCTAACAAAGACAAGGATTCACCAAACACGGGAGCTTTGGAGGCACTTCAAGATCGTCTGAAGCAACTCGAAAAAGAGGTCGAGTATCAACGAGAGACGGAGAGAAACCTACAAAGAGAAGCTAGGCGACGCCGTGAACTGGAGGATAAACTCCTAAAAATCGAAGCCAATCTTAAAACTAAAACTACCAGATCCAACCACAGAGATAGCTCTCGCAAAGACCAAGACCCGTTCACCAAGGAGATCATGAAGGCCAAAATCCCAAAAGACTTCAAACTTCCTGACATGACTTTATACGATGGCACAGCAGACCCCAGCCATCATCTCAGTAATTTCAGAAGTAGAATGTACCTCACTGATGCCTCAGATGCAGTCCGCTACAAAGCCTTCCCGACTACCTTAACAAAGACAGCCATTAAATGGTTCGACAATCTATCCCCTAGGTCCATCTCAAGCTTCGACGACTTAGCCCAGAAGTTTCTGGCCAGATTCTCCATTCAAAAAGACAAAACTAAACAGGTCCCAAGTCTATTAGGAATCAAGCAAGGAGATCGGGAAAGTCTACGCGGCTACATGAAAAGATTCAACAAAGCATGTCTGGACATACAAAGTCTGCCCACAGAAGCGGCCATCATGGGCCTCATCAATGGCTTACGAAAAGGGCCTTTTAGCCACTCTATATCAAAAAATCATCCCATATCTCTAAATGAGGTACAAGAACGAGCTGAGAAGTATATCAACATGGAGGAAAACTCTCGACTAAGAGAGACCTCAAAATCCGGGCTCTCCTACTCCTCCCGAGATAAGGACAAAGAATCCAAGAAAAAAGAAGATCAACATGGGAAAAAGATCAAAAAATACCACAATTATACCCCTCTTCGGGTGTCTCTTGTGGATGTCTACAGAGAAGTATGTCATACTGAAAAGATACCTCCAGCTCGACCACTCAAAAGCAAAAAAGGAGGAGGAAACCGGGCTGAATATTGTGAATATCATCGAATCTATGGACATTCCACCAACGAATGTTTCGACCTAAAAAATATCATAGAGAAACTGGTGAGAGAAGGAAAGTTAGATTGGTATTTAGCGAACCGAGCAGACGATCCCAAAAAAAGAAGAAGGGATGAAGATGTCGGACGGGCTGAACGACCACCTCGTACGCCCGAGAGACATGTCCACATGATACACGGTGGATTTTCGAGAGGAGGGATCTCC
This sequence comes from Arachis ipaensis, assembly GCF_000816755.2. NCBI lineage: Eukaryota > Viridiplantae > Streptophyta > Magnoliopsida > Fabales > Fabaceae > Arachis > Arachis ipaensis. The sequence goes on from NC_029785.2 coordinate 22,055,530, forward strand.
AAATCATCTCGCAAAAGATATCTTAAAGAAGTATATCACGTCGAGGGAAGAGAGGAAGTACCCGACATCCCCACAATTACCTTTACCAAAGAGGACGCATCCGGCATCATCTCAGGACATGACGATCCCATAGTCATTACTATCGTATTGGAAAATGCAAATCTCCACCGCACACTGGTAGACCAAGGAAGCTCCACTGACATCTTGTTCAAAACTGCTTTCGACAAACTCGGTCTGGAAGAAAAAGAACTCAGAGCATATCCGAACAGCCTGTTCGGGCTAGGAGACACTCCAATTCAACCACTTGGATACATCTCACTACACATGACCTTTGGAAAAGGAAACCAGTCAAGAACGCTCAAGATAGACTACATCGTGGTCGACGTGAGTTCAGCCTATAATGCCTTAATAGGTCGGACAACATTAAATCAGCTCAGCGCAGTAGTCTCAACTCCACATCTATGCATGAAGTTCCCAATTGCATAAGGGATAGCTACAATAAAAGCAGACCAGAAGACGGTGCGCCGCTGTTATAACGAAAGTCTAAACCTCAAAGGCAGGGGAGAAGAATTCCACACCATCGAACTCGGTGGAGTTCAGAGGCGGGAAGAACTCCGTCCACAACCTGAAGGCGAAGTGGAAAAAGTCCAGATTAGAGATATCCCGGAAAAAACAACCAACATTGGAACAATCCTAAAAGGAGATATAAAAGAATCACTCGTACAGTTCTTACGAGATAATGTCGACCTCTTTGCATGGAAGGCTGCAGACATGCCAGGCATAGATCCTAAGTTAATGTGCCACAAGCTAGCAGTCTACCCAGGATCTCGGCCAGTATAACAGAGACGTAGAAAGCTCGGACCAGAACGATCCCAAGCTGTGGAAGAGCAGGTACAAGCTTTACTGGAGGCAGGATTCATAAGAGAAGTTAAGTACCCACTATGGCTAGCTAACGTCGTCTTGGTGAAAAAATCAAATGGGAAGTGGCAGATGTGCACCGACTACACTGATCTCAACAAAGTCTGTCCAAAAGATTCTTATCCACTCCTAAGTATCGACGCTCTGGTGGATGCCTCCTCTGGATACAAATACCTCTCGTTTATGGACGCCTATTCGAGATATAACCAAATCCCAATGTACCCACCTGATCAGGAAAAAACCTCATTCTTAACCCCAAAAGCAAATTACTGCTACATCGTCATGCCTTTTGGACTCAAAAACGCAGGAGCTACTTATCAGAGATTAATGAATAAGGTCTTTACAAACCACATCGGAAAAATCATGGAAGTCTATGTGGACGACATGCTAATAAAAACACAAAGTGAAGAGACGTTATTGTCCGACCTCACCCAAGTATTCGACACTATAAGAAGGCATGGCATGCGACTTAACCCTGCAAAATGCACCTTTGCAGTAGAGGCTGGAAAATTTTTGGGTTTTATGCTCACACAAAGAGGAATCGAGGCAAACCCGGATAAATGCCGGGCCATACTCGACATGAAGAGCCCGACTTGTGTCAAAGAAGTACAACAACTCAATGGAAGGTTGGTAGCCTTGTCCAAATTTCTAGCTGGATCGGCAATAAGATCTCTCCCCTTCTACGCCACTTTAAGGAAGGGAAAAAATTTCGAATGGACAAAGGAATGCGAGCAAGCCTTCCAGGATTTCAGAAACTTCCTAGGACAACCACCTATTCTAACTCGACCACGAAAGGAAGAACCACTCACATTGTACCTTGCGGTAGGAAGTCGGGCAGTAGCCTCAGCACTAGTTCGAGAGGACGACAAAGGGCAACAACCTGTATACTTCATTAGTAAAGCACTGCACAATAAGATCTCTCCCCTTCTACGCCACTCTAAGGAAAGGAAAGAGGTTTGAATGGACAACAGAGTGCGAGCAGGCCTTTCAAGATTTCAAAAAATTCCTAGGACAGCCACCTATCCTAACTCGGCCACGGGAAGGAGAACCACTTATATTATACCTCGCAGTAGGAAGTCGGGCAGTAGCCTCGGCACTAGTTCGAGAAGACGACAGTGGGCAACAACCTGTATACTTCATCAGCAAGGCATTACAAGAATCCGAGCTGAACTACCAAAAAATAGAAAAATTCGCCTATGCTCTCATACTAACATCTCGACGACTTCATCCATATTTCCAAGCTCACACCATTAGGGTGCGAACCAACCAACCCATAAAAGGGATTTTGTAGAAAACAGACTTAGCAGGCAGAAACCTGCAATGGGTAGTCGAGTTGTCCGAATTCAACCTTCAATATGAAGCTCGAACAGCCATCAAATCGCAATATCTAGCCGACTTCATTGCAGAATTTACAGACACCCCGAAAATCCCTACAGAATAGAATCGCTACGTAGACAGTTCCTCCAATAAAACGGGAAGCGGCGCGGGTGTGATAATTGAAAGTGACCAGGGAACCCAAATCGAACTTTCCCTCAAATTTGGGTTCCCTGCCTCAAACAACCAAGCTGAATATGAGGCGCTACTAGCTGGTTTGAAGCTGGCCAGGGAGGTTGGAGCTCAAAAGCTTATCATCTTTAGCAACTCACAAGTAGTCACTTCACAAATAGCAGGGAGCTACCAAGCCAAAGATCCCACCATGAAAAAGTACTTGGACAAAACTAGGGAACAGCTCAGACAACTCGGGGAATATGAGGTCCGCCACATACCCCGAGAACAGAATGCCCGAGCTGATGCACTCTCAAAACTAGCCAGCACCAAACCAGGGGACAACAATAGAAGCCTCATCCAAGAAATGCTACAGAACCCGTCAATCTCGGAAGAAGAAAAAGTCCTAGCCATAACAGGTCAAGATCAAGGATGGATGACTCCCATAATTAACTACCTCAAAACAAAAACACTCCCCAAAGATGAAAAGGAGGCAAAGAGGTTAAAACGGGAGGCACAATACTACACTATCATAAACAATACTTTATACAAAAAAGGATCTTAATACCATTGTTAAAATGTGTGCTGACTTCCAACACAAAGGAAGTTTTAGAAGAAGTACACAGTGGCATCTATGGCAATCATCTCGGAGCACAGGCACTTACCAAAAAAGTACTCCGGGCAGAATTTTATTGGCCAACTCTACAAAAAGAAGCCACATAATTCGTAAAGACATGTCCACCATGTCAGAAACATGCCAACTATCACATCGCCCCGCCAGAGGAACTCGTCAGCGTAACCTCACCTTGGCCATTCGCAAAATGGGGACTCGACCTTCTCGGACCTTTCCCTCAGGGAACGGGACAAGTCAAATTCCTCATAGTAGAGGTAGACTATTTCACAAAGTGGATCGAGGCAGAACCCCTAGCCCACGCCACCGCTCAAAGAAGTCGAAAATTTTTATATAGAAATATTTTCACAAGGTTTGGGGTTCCATACTCCATCACCATGAACAATGGCACTCAATTTATAGATACGGGCTTCAGAAAATTGGTGGCCGATCTGAACATAAAACACCAATTTACGTCCGTAGAACACCCTCAAGCCAACGGACAAGCAGAAGCTGCCAACAAAGTCATATTGGCCGGGTTAAAATAGAGATTACAGGATGCAAAGGGAGCCTGGGCCGAAGAGCTCCCACAAGTCCTATGGGCATACCAAACAACACCACATTCCACCACAAAGGAATCACCTTTCCGACTAGCCTACGGAACGGAGGCAATGATCCTAGTGGAGGTCAAAGAAGGGTTGCCCAGAGTGATCCACTATAATGAAGAAGCCAACTCCCAACTTCAAAGGGAAGAACTCGACCTACTTCCAGAAATCCGAGAAAGAGCTCGCATCAGGGAAGAGGCATTAAAACGTCGAATGGCTTCAAGATACAATCAAAAGGTAGTGCCGCGAGGTTTCACCGAGAACGACCTCATCCTAATCCGAAATGATATCGGAACAACTCAACCTGGAGAAGGAAAGCTGGCAGCAAACTGGAAAGGACCCTACCGAGTCATAGAAGTACTTGGAAAGGACTACTACAGACTGTCCGAACTCGAAGGGCGAGAGCTTCCTAGGTCATGGCACGCCTGCAACCTAAGAAGGTACTACAGTTAGAGGTAATAAAGATCTTAGAATAAGGTGCACTCTTTTTCCTGAAAAGGTTTTTTAATGAGGTGCCAAGCCAAGATCAATAAATTGCCCAACTTAGAGGGATAAAACTCCCACATGTATATATCTGCATTTTCTTTTGAATAAAGTTTTTTAGATTTTTTACAAATTCTCAAGACGCATTAGTCTGAAACGCTAAAAAAATTCATCGCCCGATTATAAAGCTACAAGATCTGTAGAAAGTGAAGATCAAATTCTCTGTCCGACCACAATAAAGACCAAAGAAGATGAAAATCAAATTCATCAAAAGGTCGACCAAACAAGGATCAAACCTAACTTCGACAAAATCGGCAAAGATGAAAGAGCGACAAAAACAGAATAATGCAAGAAGTTATCGAAAGTGATCCATAGAAAGGACCTGACGATGTTTTAATAAAATGGGTTGCTAAAAATAACTTAAAAAGACAGGCCGACATAAAGAAGTCGGACTAGTCAACCACAATAACCAAAGTTATAAAAGTCAATCCCTGGAAAGAGGCATGGCCAGCCCTAAAAAAGAGTATTACTAGAAATAACTTAGAAGGGACCGACATGATGAAGTCGGCCTCCCACAAACAAGTTATAAAAAGTAATCCCTAAAAGAGACCTGACAAAGGTCCAAAAAGAGGATTACTAGAAATAACTTAGAAGGGACCGACATGATGAAGTCGGCCTCCCACAAACAAGTTATAAAAAGTAATCCCTAAAAGAGACCTGACAAAGGTCCAAAAAGAGGATTACTAGAAATAACTTAGAAGGGACCGACATGATGAAGTCGGCCTCCCACAAACAAGTTATAAAAAGTAATCCCTAAAAGAGACCTGACAAAGGTCCAAAAAGAGGATTACTAGAAATAACTTAGAAAAGACCGACATGATGAAGTCGGCCTTTCACAAACAAGTTATAAAAAGTAATCCCTAAAAGAGACCGGAACAGGTCCAAAAAGAGGACTACTAGAAATAACTTAGGAGGGACCAACGTAAAGAAGTCGGCCCAAAAACCTTAACGTTATAAAAAGTAATTCCTAACAGAGACCTAACAAAGGTCCGAACAAAATGGATTACTAGAAATAACTTCAGACAGAAGTGAGGAAGTTGACATACAAAGTTGGACCCAAACATCCACAACCTCAAAAGAATCAAGCCACAAGTATGAAAATACAAAGGCAATCAAAAGAGGTAGGACAACAAGGCTCCAACACTCCCAAAAACCTAAAAAGGTACCAGACAGATGCAGACAAATATATTATGAAAAGCACAAGTTATAATAATAACAAACCCAAGAGGCTACCAAAAGTCAGCCCCAAGAGCTTGAGAAACTACTTTGTTTCTCAAAATAAAGTTGCTAAAAAAGCAACTAAAAGAGTATCAAGAAGTCAGAAGTACCAATTAACAAAATATAAAAGTTCAAAGCCCACAAGCCGGGATATATACACAAACATCAAGAACAATCATTGAGGATCTGAAGATTTCTCAGCTGCATCAACACGGGACGAAGGAGGACGAGTCTGAAGAGGCACCGCATCCACCGTCCCATCATCCCGGTTCAAGATTTGACAATCAGGATCCGACTCGGGACGAATAACTACAGGGGGTGAAGAAGTCGGCACAACCGAGACCTTGGCAGAAGGCACAGGAGGAAGATCAACATCATCATCATCATCAGGGTCATCAGGGACAATTTTACCGTCCCTCACAATGTTGTCCAAGCTGAAGAGAGTAAGGTCGAGCTCAGGTGCAAAAACTCGAACCTGCTCCTTCAGGTTCTCATAAGCGGCATTAACGCTGCCTACAAGGTGACCCTGGAGCTCGGCATAGTTAGCTCGGGCAAACTCCAAATCCTCCCTGAGACGCATCATCTCCCTATAGGTCGTGACATAGCTCTCCTTATGCTTCAATGTCGTGTCTTCAGCCAACTTAGCAGAAGCTGCCAAGGCAATAGAACTAGCCTTTTCACCTTCCAACTCTTTCTCCAACTTGGTCACCTTCACCTCAAGCTCTTCCTTTAAACCCTTCATTCGATCAAACTCCAACTTGGCCTCCTCCATAAAGGCCTTTGTAGCGTGAATGGGAAGATCCTAGACAGTCTGATATAAAGCCCCCCATGTGTGCCATCTTGATACTACTTCGAGTAATAAAATCCAGATGGCAAAGAAGAGAAACATCGTCAGTAAGGATGGTACCATAAAGACCGATTTGCTGGTCGACAAACTCGACAGCATCGAAGTCAGGGGCATCAAGGTTAAAGGGCTCAGCTGTCTTCTACTTTTTTGGAGGAGGAGCGCTAGAGGTAGTGACAGAAGCCTGTGGAGGATCAACCAAACGAACCCGAGGAGTAGGGATCATCCTTCTCGGTCCAGGAGAGCTCGGTACGGGTGGCTTCGACTGAACCTGAGAGGACCCCTCCCCGGCCACCTTGGCCGAGATGTTCTGAGCTGCAGTAGCTTTCCTCGCCTTCTTAAAGGCCTTCATAGAGTCATTGTTTTTCACCATCTCTGGAAAAAACACAAAGATTGTTACAAATTGAGAGAAAAAGAACAAAGCTCGACAAAAAGGAAACAAAACGAAAACAAGATAAGACAACCGCTACCCAGCTCAGCTCGGAGAAGCGAAGGATTCCCTGAAAACCTTTTTGTGTTAAGATAAGGAGGCTGTCCCCCAGTTCTCCTCCAACACGTTAACAAAGGCATGTTCGACCTCATCCAACATCTCCCATGTATACCTCGACACTACAACATTCAGCGGGCTCATCGTTCTCATCCAAAAAAAAGGGACAAGCTCCTTTAACAGCTCGAACCTTAAAGAAATAATTCTTGAAGTCTCTAAAAGACTCATCATACATCGAAAAAATATTCTTTCCTTGGGCAGACCGAAAAGAAACCCAGGAAGCTTTCTTTTTGGCAGAAATCCCAGGCTTGGTCAAAACGAAAAGGTAAAGAAAGAGAGTTTGAAAAGGCTTAACGTCCAATTCCTGATGCAACAACTGGAAAATCTTAACAAAACCCCATGAATTCGGATGAAGTTGGGATGGAGACACATTGCATGACCACAACAAATTGGTTTCAAAGGGAGTAAAGGGAAAGGTAATGCTCATTTGACTAAAGAAATATTCGTAGGCATAAAAGAAAGGACGTTCCCCCTGGACTGAAGTCGGGAAACAGACCCTCTCATCAGAATCAGGTGTTACTAGCTCATAGTTTTTCTCCTGCTCCCGATTACTACAAATCCTGTGGTGTTTTCTCAGCTCCACACAGAATTCAGAATTTACCACAGAAACACACATCAACACGAGGGAGTCTAGCCAGTCCGACATACCCTCAGGGACTCTAAAGGAGGTCTCGACAATATTTTTGCGAGACAACATGGGTCAACTAAAATTCTACAGTAAGAAAAAAGAAAAAAGGGGTTACTAATCAAACAACTCGAGCAAGTTAAAAAAGAGCAACTCGGGCATAAAAGGATACAACCCAAACCGAAGCACATAAGTGGCAAGAAGGCAGACAAAGCAACAAAAGGAAACCCCAGGACCCACACTAAAGATCCAGGGGCATCCTTTGGAGGCAGTTATGGAACAAGGACTCAAGAAAACCTACAAGCCTACACCCCTACACGTCCTAACAGGAAGATAATAACCCTTTTTCAACAAAGCAACACTCTGAGAAGAAAGCCACGAGCTACAAAATCAAATAAAGTCATCCATATAACTACCTTCCAAACTCACAGTCTCAGCTTATTAACAAATGGAACTACCAAGCAACAACACGTATCAAGAAGAAGAAGTCATCAAAGACGCCACCTTTTTTAGAAAAATAAATCCCCCCCAAACAAGCAACAAGCAACCAGAAAAATCGTTACTTTCTACAAAGATTCACCAGCAAAATTACCAACATGGCAAAAGTTATCAAAGGAGAAATCTTTTGGGAAAGCAAACAGGTTCATAAAAGCCTCAGTAACAACACACTTCACAGCAAAATCAACCATAACAACATAAAAAGGTTCAAGCTATCCAACATGCATTCAAGCAAAATCAAAACTTTACCAAAAACTGAATGCAAAGCGATGAAGGAGGTAAAGAAGTGGAAAGAAGAAACCAACCTGGAAAAAGGCGAAAGCTTCGAAGAAAGTGAAGACGGAAAGATAGAATCTGGAATCGCCTTCCAAAACAAAGAAAGCGCCAGCAATCACCAAACAACGTCGCAGAAAGAAACGTGAAGATGCAAAGTCTCAGGAAAAACAGAAAGGTAGAAAGAAAAGGGGAAGTTAAAGCAAAGAAACAGAGAAAAAAACCGTTTTTGTGAAAGTGTTCAAAATAAACGTGGGAAGCAGCATTAAAAGAATTAATGAGGATAATTAAACCCTCGCGCATTCCCAAAGCAAGGAGACCCGTGTTTTCAAAAGAATGAAAATTCAAAAAACGTTCCGCATCCAAAGGAGAAAGAAGAAGTCGACAAAATGCTCGAGTTCGGCTTCACCAGAAGGATCGAAGTCGCAAAACTAAGACTCGACCTCAAAAGAAAGACCGAGCTCGAGCAGGGGCATTGTTCATACCCTGGGTCGAGTTGTCCGACCCGGGATGTTTAGCAACAAGACGACCGACTTCTTCAGGTCAGACTATCCGACCTCTTCTCAAAGAGCTCGGCCAAGTTGCCAGGAAATCCCAATAAAGGGCCCAGATAGAGGAACACTACCCAAATCCAAAGGCAGCCCATGCCTATAGAGATAAAGGCGGTTCCCTTGAAGATAATATGACTTCACTCAAAGATAAGATAAGATAAGATAACTATCTTATCCCCGAAAAGGTCATCCTCTACTATTATAAATACACTGGAGCACCCAGGTATAACTCATACTCTGATTCTACTAAAAACATGCTTAATACCCTTGCTAACTTAAGCATCGGAGTCCCTTGCAGGTGCCACCGTCCTCCGGTGACAAAGGATCAGCAGCATAGCCAGTCAAACAAGTCGGACACAACCGCTCCGGCCGCCATCCACCAACCGGACACGTCAGCTCTGATCAGTACAGAAGATCTTATCCGAGATCGACCTACAGTTTCAGGTAACCCTCGGAACAATACCTAAAGCTGCAAAATAATAGACAACAAATTAATTAATAATTATTTTCATTAGAAAAAAAATTGATAGATAAATATTTTAATTGATGATTTTAATAAAAAGAACTATGTAGTTGTCACGTTCATCAAGGTCAAGAGAAGCGAGCAATAAAGTGATGGGAAAATAGTGATAAGCCATAGATGGATTCATATGACAGAATGAATATGCAGAAAATGGAAAAATAATAATAAAAGCTCTCAAACTCACATATTTGGCTAATGCATTGAAAGCTTTCCTATAGCCTATGTTTGGATTACTTGCCTTAATTCCTAGCTAGATGAAACTATTAATTTAATTTTCCTAACTAATATAGTTGGTGCATAAACTCTTGAAAAATAGATATATTGATAGGTGATTACTTTTGAAATATATATGCTCCTCATAGAACTAGCCTTTTTTATCTCATTTGTTGTTGTACTTTATGAAGTAAGAAAAGCTCCAAACTAAGATTAAACACTTATTTTTTCTTTGATTTGGTTGATGCATGTGATACATATAACAAACAGCGAGTTTTGGCTTCAAAACAAAAGAAAGCTGTCAATACTCAAACAGTAGTAACTAATTGTTTAGTGAATTTAATCACTTGTTAAATTCAGCAGAAAAAATTTAAACTACTAGTCAAAACTCTGTTATCATACATCAATTACACTTTATTATGCATGCATGTTTTCATATATATCAAAACGTTTTTCATATATGCATGTTTTCATATATAATAAAGTGATTAGAATTCATAATGATAAAAATAGAAAACAAAAACATGCTTACTACCATGGCACATTTCTAACAAACATTCTATCTTCTTCGTTATCCTTATAAGCAAGAGTATACTCTTCACTTCCATCTAATAAACTTGTTATAACTTTCTCTTCTTGTAGCTTGTTAACTCCACCACTAGAAGAATCCTTTTGAGCTAATAAAGACAATAATTAAAACAAGTTAGTTTCAGTTTCAGTTTCATTATCATAATGAGAACAAAATAAGAACCAATAATAGGCCAAGAATTCAGGTCAATTGACAATTCACACTCTTAGTTAATAACAACTCCATAGCTAATAAGCACTTTACGCTGGAAATAAAAACTTTGTCTCAAATACATCAGAAAATTTAAAGTATTCTAGCTAGCTTTATATTTAAGGTTGCCCACAACCAAGTGATATGCTATAACCAAAGCAAAACTGAAAATGCCAAGAAAGTTAGCAATGAATCCCAAGACTTGATCATCAATCATCTCTAACTTCTTGAAGTAGACAAGCAACAGTAAAAGGCAAATCATTAAATACAGATGGTTAACATAATCTCAGATATCATTATTGAATCAAAATCCATAAACAAATTAAATATAATGACCAGTATGCCAAGAAACTAAATACCAAAACTGGTAAAATTAACATAATTGAACTCTCTGTAAATATGATTCAAACAACTCCATTTGACTATGATATACAAGTCATAACAATGACGAATTTTTCCCAATATTCCACAACTACCAAATTCAAATCTCAAAAACCTTGCCTCACTATTATTATCTATCACCTGTTATGACTTTCTCTTCTTCTTGTAGCATGTTAACTCCACCACCAGAAGAATCTCTGAGCTGATGAAGACAAAATAACTAAAACAAGTTAGTTTCAATTTCATACAATTAGACCAAACCCAATATAATGCAACACAGTGATTTAACTTTTTATAATAAGAAATTAAAAGAAACACTATAGAAAGAGTTGATAACATATATGATCAAATTCAAATCCAATTTCTCATGAATTAACAGTAATTATATTATTTTTTTATTGAGTTTATTTATCACAACAGAGTTCTTTTGCAGTGATGAATCTCTCTCCTATGCTTAACTTATAAATGAAAAAAGAAATCTAAGATGAAAATCTTTGCTACTGCTATTATTCTATTAGAATTGCACACTCAGCATTAACTTAATTTTTTTTCCATTTTTTCACCAATGAAAAAACAAGGCCCTAGTATATGTAATTCTAATAGCTCAGAAAAACAGCAAATAGAAACACACAATTTCTTTTTTCTCGAAAAGATCACACACACACAAAATAGAGAAATTAGAGTAGGAAAGGGAAGATTTGAAGTGCGCACCTAATGAAACGAAACAAGTTTAGCTGCAGATCAAACGTAGAACAAAACCAGATCTTGTACTATGCAATTTTTCGGCAAAATGCAGAGAGAAGCAACCAACACAGTGCAAAGAACAGAGAAAGAAAGGAACACGAGGTAAACTATGTTGAAAACAGAAATGAATGAAAAAATAGCTCAGCAGATAAAGAAAAACTCAACTACAAAATATACTACCTGAATTGATGAAAGCTAACAAGGCGAGAGCAGGAACGCGAGCAAACGAAGGCGAAGAGAAGAACTTAACTAGCACGATGAACCATGAGGAGAAAGGAACACAAAGAGAGCACAACAAGGCAAGTAGTGACAAACACGACAAACTGCCACTAGGGAGGAACGCAAAGAGAGAGGGAATGCTTCTCCGCGAGTAGAGAAGGAACCACGAATTGCATCGATTTAGGGGTTAGGGTTACCAGTAGCATTTTGTTTCAACATTTTGTCAGGAATGTGAAGATGACGAATGAATGAAAGTTTCTGTGTTGGAAACTTTGAATCATTTGGTTTTCTATTGATATATTTAGAGGAAAATTTGAATTTTTAACCAAAAAAATGCATTTATATAGTTTAGACAACACTTAGAATGAGAAGCTTATTAAAAATTTTATAGAAATTCTAGAAAAGTGTAGTTTATGTACATGGTAAGCGTTGCATGTGTATTTTGCTGAAGCAACGCCTTTCACGTGTTCTCTATCTAATCAAAGGGAACACTTATGTAGTGTTAGTTAAAAAAGTGTTGTGATAGCAATATTTCATTGCAACAAATATTAAGCATTGTTTTTTATCATTTTAAACAACACTTTTTAAGTGTTGCTTACAGTACATGTTGCAATAGGTAAAAAATGTTGTAGTGGTAGCGTGAAATATGATGGAGATTTTATGTATTAAGAGTTACATATTAAGACATTTATAATTAAAAAATCATGTTATGTTTGATACTTTGTATAAGAGTTATTACTTTTGATTTCCAATACTAAAAAATCATATATTATGTTTAATACTTTGTTTATGAGTTATATAATATTTTGTTTATGGATTATGATTTTTTGTTATTGTAAAATTTTAATTAAAAATTATTTGTTTAACACGATAAAAAGGAGGGTAAAAACTGCCTTTTTAAACGATAAAAATGTCACTGTCAAGGTTAAAACGGCGGTTCAAAAAACATTTTAACCAACTAAAAGTCACTCTGTCAAGGTAAAATGGTGGTTCAAAGCCACTCTGTCAGGATAAAAATGGCGGTTCAAAAATGTCATTTTAATCGACCAAAACGCCATTCTGTCAGAATAATAATAGCGGTTTGAACCGCCATTTTAACCTACCCAAAAACCGCCATTTTAATCCAGAAAATTGTGGCGTTTTTAGAAAACTGTTGTAATAACCAGAATAGCACCCAGAATTACGTCGCTTTCCAAAACCGCCGTACTTGGTGATAATGGCGGTTCAAACTGCCGTAAATACAAAAAAATGCCGTTTTTACCAGATTTTTTTTGTAGTGACACGTGTACAGTCGGAAGATAAATTCCACTTGATTCCTCAATCAGAAAATTTGAGAAGAGATAGACCTTCTCCTCGATCAGTTCATTCTTAAACATCTTTGCCAAATAATTCTTGATTGAACAAAGAATTTTATCACACTGTAAAACAAATTAAATATAAAAGCTATTAGCATATATAAAGCTATTAAATCACACTGTCTTTGATTCGTGCAAAGGTTTACTTATCAAATAAACTTAAAATACGAACTAAAAATATTTATAATCTGGACCTAGCATCAATTGAAAGAATCATGAAAAATAATCAACTAATCTTATCATCCATGAGAACCATTTCTATGTAAACCGTCTTGCTCTTGTCAAATTTGGATAGGACTTTCCATAACCTTATAATTCTTGCCTTTATTTTCCAAACTTGTTCATTACATAATCTATCATAGGTAATACTATTGATAGAATCATAGCTAGTAGCCATTAGGTATAAAAATAAAAAACAGAAGAAGAACTATGTCTGAATTATGAATTTTCTAAATGATAAACATAAAAAACATAAGTAGAAAATAAAACATATCAATTAAAATTAAATCTGTTAACTAATTGAAGGTAAATAATATTTGGCAATTATTTTAGTATTTAATTAATTTTTTTTTAATGTGATTGATCAATGACTTTTTAATTATTTTTATCGTATATTGCCCAATAACTTGCTTAATGATTAATCTTTTTAATTAATCTTGTGTTCATACAATATAACTTTACGGTGATATTATGAATCACAGTAATATAATGTATATAATATATAGACATTATTATTATTATTATTATTATTATTATTATTATTATTATTATTATTATTATTATTATTATTATTATTATTATTATTATTATTATTATTATTATTATTATTATTATTATTATTATTATTATTATCTACTAATTGATATCAAATTAAATGGGTCACCATTAACGTGTGCACCAACTATCTACTAATAAAATTATTACACATGAATGAGAATTAAATTTATATCAATTAATATAATTAGAATGATTAAAAATATTCATGATTGATAATTAGTTTAATAACTAGTGTTAAACTCGTGCGATGCTCGGACTTACATTTAAATTTGACATGTTGAATTTGAAGGGATTAAGTTCATTCTTGGAATGTACACTTTATCTCCAATATTTCTACCGGTCACTACTGTCGCTCCAATTACATTGTTACCAAGTTCGTTAACTATTAACCTTGTCCCGTTGCATAAACCTGAAGTTTGGTCTATGTTTCACAGTAGCATTACAGCGACTCCTGGCTTCAAAGTCAACTTGTGATTGAGTAGTGATGAGTCCATATTTGTTGGTGTATTTTGATTCAAATTGGATGAATTCTAGCACATGAACTCACACTTAAGTACCAAAATAGCATACTTTTGTGTTTTGTCCCTAATTTGATGCTAAATGTGAAAACATGCAATTTTGTGCTTGAAATGAGCAATTTAATGCCACTTTTATTCTATTCGATGCCATGACATGTTTGCTGAGTGTTTTCAGGCCTTGGAGGCAAGAGCCAAAAGTGAAAGAAAGCATGTACAAGGGAGAAAATATGAAGAAAATAAGGAAAAGCACACACAGCGAAGTGTGCGTGCGCACAGCCCTGCGTGCGTGCGCACAAGCGAGAATTTCCATGTATGCGTACGCACAAGCACCTGTGCATACGCACAGTTCAACTTTCAGCCAAGTGTGCGGACACACACACCTGTGCAGCCGCACAGGTCCCTGCACGTGATTTTGTTAATGAAACGCGTGCTGTGCGTTTTCTAAGGGCTTTTAGCCCAATTTTTTGAAGGCTCAAGGCTGAAAAGAAGTGTTATATGAAGGGGGATTGAAGACATATGAAGGCATTAGAGTAGAAGGTCAATTTTTACATTTTTTTAGCATAGTTAATTAGGAGTAGGAGTAGTGTAGAATAGAGAGCTCTCCTAGGGTTTATGTAGTTTTCATGTTGCAACCTTAATTTTGGATTTTGATCATCTTTAATTGTAAGTACTCTTTAATTCCTCTTTAATTACATTGTCTTTATTTTCATTTCCTTTGGTTCAAGCACTTTGTTTATAAATGCAATTTTGAGTTCTTGAAGTTTTGATTGATGAATTTAATGTTTCATGCTTTCTTTATATTTGATTGTTTGTTTATGTTTGGTTTTGTTGATAGTTGGTTATTGCTTTTCATTTTTACTTTGCAATTTTCCATGCTTTACTTTTATGCACACAAGGTGTTTGTGAAAATGCCAACCTTAGATTTTGAGTAGATTTTCCCACCTTGGCTTGTGGTTTGAGTTCCTAGGATACCAGAGTCATAATGTTTGCCATTTAGTGGTAATTCTTGGGTAGTTAGTTGACTCTTGTTTCCATTGACACTAACCTTTTATCAACTAGTTTGGTAAGTTAGTTAAGACTTATGGATTAAGTTCAATTATACTTGCTTGACTTACTCCTCGATGGTTGGGGTTGACTAGGCGAGATTGACTCATCATAGTTATCATAGTTGTGGTTATGGCAATGATAGGATTCTTAGATTTTCATTCCCAAGTCAAGGTTCTTTATTGCATTTATAGCATTTTCACTAGTTTTGATCTTATTTATCTTTGCTTGCATTAAATTCCAATTTTGCTCATACCTTAGTTCTTTTAATCTTTCATTTCTTGCTTTAAAATCCCCATTTTCCTCACAACCGAAAGAGAAACACTCCCGATTGCATCCTAGGGAGAACGACCCGAGGTTGAAGTACTCTTGATCTCGGTTTATATTTAATTTGAATTTGACATTTGATTAAGAGAATTCATTGTCGGTTTGGACTATGCTACTAACGAATTGATTCTTGATTCTAAATCGATGATAAAATTCTTCTTATCAAATTTAGCGCCGTTGCCGGGGATGCAATTGAGTGCTATCTTTTGGTTGTTGTAAATATGTCCATCGTGTAAATATCTTACTTTTTGGTTATTTGGTTATTTTTGTTAATATTTAGGTGTTTGCTTTTCTTGTTTACTTATGTCTTTTGCTTTTATTTCCTACTTTCTCTATGAGCTATCACCCTTATTGCTTGGAGCTTGGTTGAGATTGTTTTGTAGGGTATGATGAATTCAAATTGGGATTGTATCAAGGAATGGGAGAAGTGATGGAGGGAGGAGGAATCTTCCCCATGCTACAACAAGCTAAATCCTTCCCCAAGCCCTCCCCTATATGAATATCAAGCCCAAGGATATGAGAGATACCCCATACACAACCCTCAACCACCAAACCTTCAAGCACCACCCTATACACCTCCATGAAATCAAAATGTCTATACAGCTTGTTACCAACCATATGAACCACACCCTTATACACAACCTCAATACTCTCATGCACATGACACACCTTCCAACTATACAACCTTTCTCCCAACTTTTGAACCTTCTTTTCCACCTCAATATGAAGTTTTCCAATCCTTGTCCCAAAAAAAACAAGACCCTCAAGCATTCTTTCAAGAGCAAGAAGGGTTCCGAAGGACACAAGGGGAGTTTATGGCTACCATAGCCGAAGCGGTGAACCGCTTAGCCTCACTACACTCAAGCAATCAAGACATTCCCCTTGAGGAATGTGGAGGTGCAACGAAGGAGTGTAGTGAGGAGGAGAACATGGAGCCTCAAGGAAAAGAAGAAAAGCTAGAACAAGAGTTGCAACATGAGGAGGAAGGTAGAGCTAGTGAACCGGAAGAGTTAAATGGAGAATTGAGGGAGTTTGATCAAAAAGTGGATTGCATCATCAATGATTTTTGGTCTACCTTGGTCAACCCCCTCAATGATCTTGAGGAAGCTTTCCCCTTGGAGTTTGAGAGAGAAGGGGAAGAGCTAGAAAAGAGTGGTGAGGAAGAGGTGATCACCCATGAAGTGGAAGCAAGAGTACAAGAGCTTAATAGGATAACTCCACCCCAAGAAAAAAAATGAGTGGGTAGAAATTTCTTCAATGAGCTTTATAGGCCCACATCAATTTGCTCTCTTGGAAACGAATTATCAACTTAGAGTGCTTCTTGGTGTGTCGAATGGTGAAGGAATAGGTGTTGGTTGCCAACAGAATTCAAGGAACAAGTGGTGCAAGGCCCAATTTGGAGGAGTCCAACATTCAAGTGGGTGCTCAAAAGGTGCTTCAAGAGGTTGTTCATCCAAGGACACAAGTGAAAATCAACAAGAGGGTGATAGAGAAACCAAAGTGTGGGATCCGAGCATACATCTCTATAAACAACAATTATGGACCCCAATGTCTTGCTTGAGCTTGCTTGGGAGCTTACTGCACTTCGTTTGGGATCCCGGAGGATGCTTGAAGAACATACATGGGTGACAACTCAAGGATGAGTGGAAGCATAAGCCACCATAACACAAGCTTCACTCAAAAGTCCAACTTGAGGACTTAAAACCAAAGTGCTAGGTGGAAGACACCCCACCATGGTAATATCCTTCTAGCTTTCTCTCTTTTACCTTTAGTTTCATGAATAATTGGCTATATTGCTTGGTTGGTTAGATTTAATTTGATGTTTGTTAGGTAATTTTAGTGAAATAATGTGTTTTTGGAGTTATATGATGATTTGGGACTTGAAAACCTGTTTTGGATGTCATGTTTGATGCCTTAGAGCTAAAATTTTTGTTGCAGGAAGAGAGACCTGTGCCTCTGCACAGCCTTGTGCGCGCGCACAGTTCCCCTGTTTTCCCGTCCCTGTGCGTCCGCCGGCAAGGTGCGAACGCACACCCCTAAACATTCCCTCTGTTCATAGCACGTGCACGGCTTGTGCGTGTGTACGCTACCTTCTTTTCACCCTCTGTGCGACCACACACCTTGCGTGCGCGTGCACACTTCAACTTTCAAAAAAAAACTACTTCCTGTGCGCCCGCACATATGTGCGCTCGCACACTCTTTTAGCAACCCTCTGGTCGCAGCACACGCACCCCTTGTGCGTGTGAACACAACCCCTTTTTTCCCTTTTATGCGACCGCACGCGACCTCGTGCGTCCGCACAGGTCGCGGTCTGGGCTCTTTATTGCATTTATAGCATTTTCACTAGTTTTGATCTTATTTATCTTTGCTTGCATTAAATTCCAATTTTGCTCATACCTTAGTTCTTTTAATCTTTCATTTCTTGCTTTAAAATCCCCATTTTCCTCACAACCGAAAGAGAAACACTCCCGATTGCATCCTAGGGAGAACGACCCGAGGTTGAAGTACTCTTGATCTCGGTTTATATTTAATTTGAATTTGACATTTGATTAAGAGAATTCATTGTCGGTTTGGACTATGCTACTAACGAATTGATTCTTGATTCTAAATCGATGATAAAATTCTTCTTATCAAATTTAGCGCCGTTGCCGGGGATGCAATTGAGTGCTATCTTTTGGTTGTTGTAAATATGTCCATCGTGTAAATATCTTACTTTTTGGTTATTTGGTTATTTTTGTTAATATTTAGGTGTTTGCTTTTCTTGTTTACTTATGTCTTTTGCTTTTATTTCCTACTTTCTCTATGAGCTATCACCCTTATTGCTTGGAGCTTGGTTGAGATTGTTTTGTAGGGTATGATGAATTCAAATTGGGATTGTATCAAGGAATGGGAGAAGTGATGGAGGGAGGAGGAATCTTCCCCATGCTACAACAAGCTAAATCCTTCCCCAAGCCCTCCCCTATATGAATATCAAGCCCAAGGATATGAGAGATACCCCATACACAACCCTCAACCACCAAACCTTCAAGCACCACCCTATACACCTCCATGAAATCAAAATGTCTATACAGCTTGTTACCAACCATATGAACCACACCCTTATACACAACCTCAATACTCTCATGCACATGACACACCTTCCAACTATACAACCTTTCTCCCAACTTTTGAACCTTCTTTTCCACCTCAATATGAAGTTTTCCAATCCTTGTCCCAAAAAAAACAAGACCCTCAAGCATTCTTTCAAGAGCAAGAAGGGTTCCGAAGGACACAAGGGGAGTTTATGGCTACCATAGCCGAAGCGGTGAACCGCTTAGCCTCACTACACTCAAGCAATCAAGACATTCCCCTTGAGGAATGTGGAGGTGCAACGAAGGAGTGTAGTGAGGAGGAGAACATGGAGCCTCAAGGAAAAGAAGAAAAGCTAGAACAAGAGTTGCAACATGAGGAGGAAGGTAGAGCTAGTGAACCGGAAGAGTTAAATGGAGAATTGAGGGAGTTTGATCAAAAAGTGGATTGCATCATCAATGATTTTTGGTCTACCTTGGTCAACCCCCTCAATGATCTTGAGGAAGCTTTCCCCTTGGAGTTTGAGAGAGAAGGGGAAGAGCTAGAAAAGAGTGGTGAGGAAGAGGTGATCACCCATGAAGTGGAAGCAAGAGTACAAGAGCTTAATAGGATAACTCCACCCCAAGAAAAAAAATGAGTGGGTAGAAATTTCTTCAATGAGCTTTATAGGCCCACATCAATTTGCTCTCTTGGAAACGAATTATCAACTTAGAGTGCTTCTTGGTGTGTCGAATGGTGAAGGAATAGGTGTTGGTTGCCAACAGAATTCAAGGAACAAGTGGTGCAAGGCCCAATTTGGAGGAGTCCAACATTCAAGTGGGTGCTCAAAAGGTGCTTCAAGAGGTTGTTCATCCAAGGACACAAGTGAAAATCAACAAGAGGGTGATAGAGAAACCAAAGTGTGGGATCCGAGCATACATCTCTATAAACAACAATTATGGACCCCAATGTCTTGCTTGAGCTTGCTTGGGAGCTTACTGCACTTCGTTTGGGATCCCGGAGGATGCTTGAAGAACATACATGGGTGACAACTCAAGGATGAGTGGAAGCATAAGCCACCATAACACAAGCTTCACTCAAAAGTCCAACTTGAGGACTTAAAACCAAAGTGCTAGGTGGAAGACACCCCACCATGGTAATATCCTTCTAGCTTTCTCTCTTTTACCTTTAGTTTCATGAATAATTGGCTATATTGCTTGGTTGGTTAGATTTAATTTGATGTTTGTTAGGTAATTTTAGTGAAATAATGTGTTTTTGGAGTTATATGATGATTTGGGACTTGAAAACCTGTTTTGGATGTCATGTTTGATGCCTTAGAGCTAAAATTTTTGTTGCAGGAAGAGAGACCTGTGCCTCTGCACAGCCTTGTGCGCGCGCACAGTTCCCCTGTTTTCCCGTCCCTGTGCGTCCGCCGGCAAGGTGCGAACGCACACCCCTAAACATTCCCTCTGTTCATAGCACGTGCACGGCTTGTGCGTGTGTACGCTACCTTCTTTTCACCCTCTGTGCGACCACACACCTTGCGTGCGCGTGCACACTTCAACTTTCAAAAAAAAACTACTTCCTGTGCGCCCGCACATATGTGCGCTCGCACACTCTTTTAGCAACCCTCTGGTCGCAGCACACGCACCCCTTGTGCGTGTGAACACAACCCCTTTTTTCCCTTTTATGCGACCGCACGCGACCTCGTGCGTCCGCACAGGTCGCGGTCTGGGCAATAATGAGGAAGGGCGCCCTGTTGCGCCACCCCTCACCCCTTTCTCTTCTGTCCTTCTTTCTTCTTCTACCTCCCTAACCGAACCCAACCCTTCTTCCGACGACCACCACCGTCGCCATCCGACCGCCGCCGCCGCCGCCAGAACCACCACCACCACCGTCTCTCTCTCTTCTATTTTCTTCTTCTTTCTTCTTCTCTCTTCTTTCTTTCTTCTTTTTCTTCCTTTCTTCTCTTTTCCGGCGAAACTCCGTCGCCGTGAGCCTCGCAGTGGCTAACACAAGTGCCACTGTTGCCTATCGCTTTCTTTTTTATTCTTCATCTTTTCAATTTTCTTGTTTTAATCTTCCTTTTTATGCTTACTTGCTTGCTTAATTTTTGTTTTTTTATTTAACTTTGGCTATTTAGCTTAACTTTTGCTTAATGCTTTATTTGTTTGTTGCATTGCAAGTGTTCAATTGTTGACTTATGGGTTGTTGATATTTGAATTTTTACTTGAATTTGTTGAATAGGTGCACTGCACTCCATATGTTTGACATAATGCCTTAATGAACTTTTTGTTTAATGCATGTGTTGTCGCGACCATATGTGTTAGACTATATCCTTATTTGGCATTCTAATCAATAATTGTGCACTTTTGAATGATGATGATGTTATTTGGGATTGAAATTTCAATCATATACTGGTTGTTTATTGTCTTGAGTTACTAGAACCAAATTGATTTAAATATTAACTTTTTGTCTCTTGAGTTACTAGCACCAAATTGATAATTATCTTTTCATCATTGCATTGGTTATTGTTGGTTGTGCTATTTTATATTAATCTTGCGCTTTCACTTGCACAACTTCAATATCCAATAATTTCCACATTTAATTCACTCTTGTTGCAATTGCCTAAGCTTGCTTGTGTTTTAATTGATGTTCATCTCTTAGTTGCATCTTAGGCCATTTAATTGAGGAACTCATTCTTACTTTTTGATTGTGTGGATGCCACTTTAACCGGCTGTTGTGTGTATTCCACACCACTATGCAAACTTCCTCAATTAGATGCTTATTTGCTCCCTCCTTTACCCTTTTGTGTTACATACTTGGCCTATGATTCTAATTATACTTTCTCCATTCTTTTTTAGGATGGGACATCAAGGCAAGGAGCCGGGAGAGGAGGAGAACACCGAGGATGGAGATGTCGAGCATACATTAGACTTGGTAATTTTCACACAACCCAAGCCCCCGCATCCGCCAAATGATGGTGGAGCTCTTGAGAGACATTCTCCCCAGATTGTGTTCGTGCACGGAGGACCGTGCAACGCTTAAGTGTGGGGAGGATTCCTCATTTTGGGGCGTAAACCTTCTTTTTCGAATACTTTGCACTTTATTTTTTATTTCTTTTATTATGTTTCTTGTATATATTTGGAGTGTTCTTGACTGTTGCATTGCATTGTCTTTTTCATAGTATATATTTTATAGATAGAAGTTTTGATTGGATTATATGAATAGCATAGCACCTAGTTCAATTATATCCTAATTGTTCATGTTAATTTTTGCTTGTTGAAAATTAGGAAAAGAATTGAGAAATTTTGAAAAAATTTGCATCCATCACAACATACATACATATAGGAAATAATTTTGGTGAAAAACAACAAAGATTTTCAAGAATTTTGTTTTAGGGCATTCTATTGAATTGATTTGGAAAATTGTTTTTAAACTTGCTTAAATAAATTTTTGTGGAACATAAAAGAGAGATAGAACAAAATGCCTTGTGAGTCTTTGAGCTTTAATGAGTGGTTACACATTCTAACCACTAATTTTGTTCATAGTGTGATTTTTCTCCTTCTATGATTGTGATCTTGGTTTTGCTTGATTCTTTATTTCCAATATTTGATATTTTGATTGCATTTAGCATGATTGAGGCTATTTTTGTATTAAACTCACTCGCCCATATGAACCTACCCTTACAACTACCATTGTTAGCCAATCTTGAGCTTTTTAATCCCCTTTGTTCTAATTATTAGCACATCACAACCCTAAGCGGAAAACCATGAACTACCTTGAATTGCATCTTTGATTAGCTTAGGTTGAGATGTGTGTGTCATTTAAGTGTGGGGAAAATTTTGGAAAGCATCGGGTAGAGAAAAATTCTGTTTTGGGTACTTATTGAAAAAATTTGGAAAAATGGGTGCACATTCATGTATCAATTTGCTTTAACCATATGCATTTGTCATAGAAAAAATGAAATGAAAGAAAAATATATAGTAATAAGATGGGACAAAAGTTATCCCAAAGAAAAAAAAAAGAATGAATGAATAAGAAATGCATATGTGTTTTGAATAGAAACTAAGGCATGAATGTGTGTGAAAAGAAGTAATGGGTGGTTAGAATGCATTTTTGTGATTTGGTTGATATAGGTTGAGTGAGATACTTGAGCTTGTAACACCCTACCATACAAAGTCTTATGCTTAAGTCATAATTCAGAGATGGCAAGGTATTACGACCTCTAAAACAAAAATTTAGTACGTATAGTAGTATGAATAATTGATTATAACTAGGAGCCTTTGTAGAAAAAGGGGGTAAACAAAAACCGTAACTCGAACGGGCAACACTCCGATCGACAACGTAACGAACCGGGATAAGCTAACGCGAGATCATATATATAAAGAGTGTCAAAAACAAGAATATCAAGACTCAAAACCCGGCTGCGAAGAGAGCCATAAAAATAACATTTTTGGCTTTCTAGAATAAATTCTCATTTATGGGTTAATTAGCCGTTAATTAACCGGATCTTACAGAGCTAATCAAAGATCCAATTCTTTAGTCCACTTAGCCATATCTATCCCACCTTAACCCTAACTCCATTACATCCCTAATAAGTCCTCATGATAATTGCATTCATGCATCACTTCTTGTTGTTGTTAGATAGAAAGCAAAATCTTGAAAGCATGATTAGAAGGAGACTTGAGTGATTATAACCCTTAGACACTGAGTGATTAGAATGCATATACATCTACTGAGGGTTCGATCACTCAATTCTATGTTTCCACATCTCTTATCATGCATTCTTGTAAGTTGCTTCTTTTTTATGAGTTTGATCAATTCAATAGATTTTGTTTGCATTGAGCTAATTCTTTGCTTAGCCCTATATGTCCATAATCTTGCTTGGAATTTGATTGTTTGTTTCCATCAAATCAATAGAAAACTATAGATAGATAGATATATATATAGTATATAGCATACTTGCATGCATATAGATAGTTGCATTTAATAAGTTGAACCCCTCTTGATTATTTTTCTTGTTGGTTTAGCATGAGGACATGCTATTGTTTAAGTGTGGAGGAATTGATGAGTCCATATTTGTTGGTGTATTTTGACTCAAATTGGATAGATTCTAGCACATGAACTCACACTTAAGCACCAAAATAGCATACTTTTGTGTTTTGTCCCTAATTTGATCCTAAATGTGAAAACATGCAATTTTGTGCTTTAAATGAGCAATTTAATTCCACTTTTATTTCATTTGATGCCATGACATGTTTGCTGAGTGTTTTCAGGCCTTGGAGGCAAGAATAGATAGCCAAAAGTGGAAAAAAGCATGTACAAGGGAGAAAACATGAAGAAAACAAGGAAAAGCACACACAGCGAAGTGTGCGTGCGCACAAGTGAGAATTTCCATGTGTGCATACGCACAAGCACCTGTGCGTATGCACAGGTCAACTTTTAGCCAAGTGTGCGAACATACGCACCTGTGCGTCCGCACAGGTCCCTGCACATGATTTTGTTAATGAAACACATGATGTGCGTTTTCTGAGGGCTTTTGGCCCAATTTTTTGAAGGCTCAAGGCTGAAATGAAGTGCTATATGAAGGGGATTGAAGACATATGAAGGTATTAGAGTAGAAGGCCACTTTTTACATTTTTTAAGCATAGTTAATTAGGAGTAGGAGTAGTGTAGAGTAGAGAGCTCTCCTAGGGTTTATGTAGTTTTCATGTAGCAAGCTTAATTTTGGATTTTGATCATCTTTAATTGTAAGTACTCTTTAATTCCTCTTTAATTACATTGTCTTTATTTTCATTTCCTTTGGTTCAAGCACTTTGTTCATGATGAGCGGATAATTTATACGCTTTTTGGCATTGTTTTTAGTATGTTTTTAGTATATTTTAATTAGTTTTTATTATATTTTTATTAGTTTTTATTTAAAAATCACTCTTCTGGACTTTACTATGAGTTTGTGTATTTTTCTGTGATTTCAGGTATTTTCTGGCTGAAATTGAGGGACCTGAGCAAAAATCTGATTCAGAGGCTGAAAAAGGACTGCAGATGCTGTTGGATTCTGACCTCCCTGCACTCAAAGTGGATTTTCTGGAGCTACAGAAGCCCAATTGGTGCGCTCTCAGTTGCGTTAGAAAGTAGACATCCTGGGCTTTCCATCAATATATAATAGTTTATACTTTGCCCGAGATTTGATGGCCCAAACAGGCATTCCAAGTCAGCTCAAGAATTCTGGCGTTTAACTCCAAAACTGGCACAAAAGCTGGAGTTAAACGCCCAAACTGGCACAAAAGCTGGCGTTTAACTCCAAGAAAAGTCTCTACACATGGAAGCTTCAATGCTCAGCCCAAGCACACACCAAGTGGGCCCGGAAGAAGATTTCTGCATTAATTACTGATTTCTGTAACCCTAGGCTACTAGTTTTCTATAAATAGGACCTTTTGCTATCGTATTTTAACACACAAATCTTGGGACGTTTAGTCCTTAGACCTTTGAGGCTGGCCATTCGGCCATGCTTACACTATTTGTTCTTATGTATTTTCAACGGTGGAGTTTCTACACACCATAGATTAAGGTGTGGAGCTCTACTGTTCTCTTCTTATCCGGTTGTTTAATTGATATCTACTGAAGTAGGCAATTGTAAAATGTAAAAATTCTTGTCATCTTACTTATGACAGAGTTCTGAATGTCACAAACTTGCAAGGAGAACTAGGCAATAATCTGGCGAATTTTGTTTCCATCTCAGTAATGTAATTATAATTCTCCCTACATTGAGTGTGTGTGTCTGTGCGCGCGCGCGAGTGCGCTTGTGAGGCTGTGACTATATTGCCTTTTCCTCAGTTCATGAATTACAGCTTTCATCCTTCTTACTGTGCGTATAAGATTTTGTTGCATTGTCTTTACTCATCATTTTCTTTACCTTGAACAGTTATCTAAGCAGCAACAATATTGGGGGAAGTACTCCATCCAATTTGCCAGTTACGCTGAGAAACTTGTATGTAATAATCTAGCTCTCTAATACTAGGCCCTTTCCATCATATATTGTTCTAATGGACATAATGGTTTGTGGTTGCAGTTTTTTTTCGGTCAACCAATTTACCGGAAGAAT
This sequence comes from Arachis ipaensis, assembly GCF_000816755.2. Classification (NCBI taxonomy): domain Eukaryota; kingdom Viridiplantae; phylum Streptophyta; class Magnoliopsida; order Fabales; family Fabaceae; genus Arachis; species Arachis ipaensis. The sequence goes on from NC_029785.2 coordinate 22,081,279, forward strand.
TTCGGCCTCTTTATCCTCATTGACTGGACTGACTGACATGTAAGCTTGTTGCTTCTCCCATTTTGTATTCAATTTGTGTTGTAGGAAATGATAAAACTTTATCCTCTTTATTTGTTATATTTGTGCCATTCTGACATGTTTTGAGCAGGGATGTTTCGAATAATCAGTTTGCTGGTCCAATACCTTCGAAGTTGCTGAGCATCCCTAACTTCAGGTGAAAGTCTTTAAGATTCAACTATTTTTCTTCTTTATGGATAAATATGATGATTACTAGAATTGAAAATGTGAACATGGACGTGGAACTTGTGTTTGAAATTTTATATGGTTCCCATTAATTCAAGATGTAAATGTTCCAATTAAGGGGTGGGAATTGAAAAATAGATAAGCTTGAGAAAGACTAAACCGTACTTTGACATCTCTAGACTCTGGTAAAACAAAAGGAAAAAGAAATTACTTGTATGATTTAGGATATTATGCTTCCAGAGCCAAATTTGATAATTTGATATCTTGATTTGAACATAGCATGCTAATTAGTTTGCATTAGTCACATGTTAATGTGTCACTTACACAATGTTTATTATCATGCATTTTTCAGCATATAAATAATTTCATCTAATTGCCTTTTAATGATAAGTCAAAAGCTAATGCATAAATCATCCTACATCTATTTCAGCACTAGTCACATGTAAATGCAACTGATTTTTTATCTGAAGCCCTTGAAAATGAGTTCATATTGAACAACATGCATCTCTGAGGTTTGTACTTGTATCCTTTTTAATTTTAATGTTAATTATTCTTAGCCTTTTATATTTGTTTCTTTATTACTTTTCAGTAGCTAAAATAGAAAATATAGAATCTGTAGATTCAAAAAAGAATAGAAGAAAAGAATAGAAGAAATGGCTAGTGCTGGTTTGGACACTAGTTCACTTGAGATATATATTTATGTACATAGTGTTCTCTAATTATTATATGTTTAATACATGTTACTTTTAATATTTTGTTGTTGTAATTAATGTGATTGAAAATGATGGTAATGTACTATATTGATTTTTTTTTTAAAGTATTTCTTTTGTTTAAGTATGTAATATCTTAATTTTCTTTTACATTTTTAATGTTTTGCTTAAATATTTCTTTTAAATAGTAAATAATTAGTATAATAATGTAATTCTAACATCTAGATTAATATTTTAAAAATAATATTGATAGGTTTGTGGAGGTTTGAAACCCCCATAGAATAGCTGTTCTTTTTAAAATGGAAAATTTTTTTGTGGGAGTTTTGAACCGCCACAAACATTAACCAAGAACTGCCACAAAATTCTAGAACAAAACCCCACAAAAGGGATAGAAAACCGCCACAAAGGAGCTCGTGGCACCTCAAATTTTGGGGGTTTTTAAAACTGCCACAATCCTTTTTGTGGGGGTTTGAAACCTCCACAAATAGAAAAAAAAACCTCCACAAATAAACAAAAACCTTGTAGTGTACAGTCGTGTTTTCAGTAATATCTTCAACTTCTTCAAAAATTCTTGAAAGATTTATTTGGGAGGAAAAATTAGTATAATCATGCATTATGCATTAAATACTAATTGTAATATAATTATAGTAAATTTATTTGAGAAAAAAATTTATGAAAAATTGACACCTCATTTTAATTAGTTAAAAAAATATAATTTTAATATATTAAGTAAAAATAAATAATTAAAATTAAATTGAATTGTTGTCATAAACCGAATTTTTTTATATTGATCCAACTAGATTCATTCAACATATTAAACCAAAATACAAAACGTTGTGTACTTCTTCTGAATCCTTATCTTTTACATTCATTGCTTATTTATTTGTCTTAAATTCAGAAGCTATTTTTTTTTGTCATATCTGGAGTAAATAATCATTTCTAACCATGAAAGATTCGAACGCTGACATTTTTAATCATAAAAGATGAAAATTAAAATTATATTCATGAAAGACAGGCTTTTGCTGACAAAATTATCCGAATCCTAAAAAATTAGATACAATTTTCAAATTACCCTCTAATATAACCTAACTTTAATCTTTAATTTTACTCTACACCACCATTTTTTTAATTTCAAATCCTACTACCACTTTTATCTCTGACTACCACCGTTATTGCCGCCATCACCATTATCACCACTGCCATCACCACTTCTACTGCTCCTGTACACTACCCCAACACAAGTTCAATTCTACCATCACTATCCATTATCATCATCACGTTCAATTCCACCATCACTATCCATTATCATCATCAATGAAGACGTAGAACATACACATCGTAAAACTCACCAAATCCAAAACTTTATTTATCTCTCGTACATTCTCTTCTGTTTTTATCAGAATCCAATCATAGATCTCATTTCATGTAAAAACAGAAAAAAAAAAGAATTGCTTTGTTTTTTCCAAAATAAAAAATACCCAGATAGCAAAGAGAAAGAACACAGCTAAAAAATTTCACCATTTTTCAATTTTTGTACCATTGGCTTCGTTTTCTCCTTCACCTTATTCTTCATAATCCTCCTCTGATTTGGGTTCCTAAGCATTTCAACTCTTCTTCTGCCACAAAGCTCTTTCTCTCCATTAAACACCTAAAACAAACTACATAACGGAATTGCAACCCCAATACCCACAAAAAACAGAACAACAACACTACATACCCACTTCAGCAAACACAACATAATGGTGGACGTGGACCAGTGGATGACTGGTCTAAATCCGGCCCACATAGCGGGCTTGTGTCGCCTATCATCCCAGGCCGCCTCCGTTCTAACCACTTCCGCACCATCCTTGCTCCCGGTAAAAAACGGCCTCCTTTCATTCTCTTCGCTCATCAATAAAGTCATAAAGCATCTACGCAAGTCAGGTGTTCAGGTCCAATCGGGTCTCTTCGACACTGAGTTCGCACGCGCCAAGGCCGAGTTCGGTTTCGCCATCCCGCCGGACCTCCGTGCCATACTCGCTGCCGGAATTCCCGTGGGCCCTGGCTTCTCCGATTGGCACTTCACAGGTGACAGTGGTGGTAGTGGTGATGACAGCAATAATGTAGTTGAGGATAAAAGTGGTGGTAGGGTTTGAGATTGGAGAAACAGTGATATGGGATAAAATTAGAGGTTAGAGTTAAGATATATTAGAAGGTAATTTGGGAATTGTATTTAATTTGTTAGGATTTTGATAATTTTGTCTATAAAAGCCTATCTTTTATGAGTATAATTTTAATTTTCATTTTTTATGGATAAAAATGTCAGCGTTCGAATCTTTCATGGTTAGAAATGGTTATTTACTCTCATATCTGAGATAACTCAGAGACAACTTTAATAGTTATCTAAAATCTACTAAAAATTTCAGAGGGTGTCTCTTTTATAATTGATACTTCAAAATGTATTTTAAAGAACTTACAAACTTACTAATCGAACACGCTAAGATATATCCACTATATATAAATTTAAAGACTTGAAATTTTCTTAAATTCTTATTTTAGATGAAAAGAAATCAAAGCACAACTCAATTCTTCTTCTCGCGCTCTTCTTACAATTTCAATATATCCTAAAAGTCGTTAGAAAAGTTAGATAAAAAATTTAAATTTGTTTTGGTGTTTGCAGTTAAGAATTTTGTATAGGGTAGAAATTCTTATTCAAGATTTGAATATTTCAAATCATTATAGGCCACAATCAAAATCCGGTGAATTGCAAAACAGAAAATATTCATTTTGCATTAAAAAAAATTTCCAAAGTCCTACCAAAAAAAATCCGAACACTATGAACCATGGAATCAAATGTGGAAGATATCTGTGCATTTTTCACCAACCTCAGCGAAAATTGAGGAAATGATAAAACTCGGAGATAAAAAAAAAAAACAAAGATTGAAATTCAATAAAAACATTGTTTTATCATAAAGAAGACTTTTTACACTTCTAATCACTCAATAATGACTATAATAATTTATGAGATATTTATAACTTAATAATTAAATATTAAATAAAATTCTAAACCTATAAATAAGGTCCAATTTAGTAACTAAATAAACAAAATTAAAATATATTAAATTAAATTGAACATTCTAAAAATATAAACTAGTAACTTTTAAATAATACTTAATTTTTTCATATCACGAATATTTAAAATATGTATAAGAAAGTGTTGAGAGTTGATTTAAATCTATAATGAATTAATTTTCGACTCAAATATACAATAATAAAAAAAATAATGATAGCGATCATACTATTTAATCAGTATGAATCACACTTCATTCTATAATTAAATAAGATGATAAGTTTTAAATGGGAGCCATTTAGATAAAGACGCCTAAAACGTCTTTTTTTTAAAGATGTTTTTCAGTAATTAAAATTTAACATATATAATCGATTAAATCATGTTAATTTTGTCAAAATTAGGCTAAACAAATTGATTTAATCGAAAAAATAGTAAATCAAATCTTGAACTGATCTAAATTAATATTATTTTTTTATAAAAAATGACTACAATACTCTTATTATAGAAAATGATTAAAATACTCTTATAATATATATATAT
>NC_029785.2:22087947-22095862 GCF_000816755.2 Arachis ipaensis
AACAATAAGTTGAAATTAAATATAAAGAGAATTATTTTATTTTTTATTCAATTTCTTAATGTAATAAGAAAGAGATTCACTCAACATAATTTGTTCATACCATAGTTTGAGAATGGAATCGAAATGACTTGTTCAATCTTCTATTTAATTTTCCAATACAACAAGAAAGAGACTCACTCAACCTCACTACTTGTTCACACCATGGTTTTATCATAAAATTAAAAGAAGACTTTTTACACTTCTAATCACTCAATAATGACTATAATAATTTATGAGATATTTATAACTTAATAATTAAATAAATAAAATTAAATTTAACATTCTAAAAATATAAACTAATAACTTTTTAATAATACATGAACTATTCATATGACAACATATTTTTATATTTTGGACAGGATATGATGACAACATATTTAAAGTGTGTATCCGGAAATGTTGATATTTTTTGGTAGGAGGACCACCAAATTATTCACCGAGAAGGTCGAATTTTTTTTTCTTTTAATTCTGAATGTTGGACAAGAAAAAGTACGCGGTAGAATAATTCGGCTTGTTGGACTATGGTGTTTATTGGGTTGGGTTTTGACACACTACATAATTCAATCCATCCATACTATAATGGCTCACTAAAAACTTCAAAAAAACCCGAAAAAAAAAAGGACTCCATGAGCCATTTTCTTTTTATATAAATATTTATAACAATTAATTATAGAGAAGAGTATATTATTAAATGTGTTTCAAACCAAAGTATTAATTTTAATTTCAATATTCGCAAATTTACATGGCTTCGAGGCCGTTCATGTAGTCGAATTGATAGAGTTGTGTTAAGCATAGAATGGTTGGAGGCGTTTCCTGAGACTTGGTTACGAGGTGGGCCAAGGGACTTATCTGATCACTGCCCAATTATTGTGGAAGGAAAGAGGTTAAGGGGTGGTCCTAGGCCTTTTCGAAGCCTTGATTCGTGGTTTTCACATGAAGGTTTTCTTCGAATGGTTAAGGAGGAATGGAGAGGCTTAGGGGAGATGCAGTTTACAAACAAATTGAAGGCGTTAACGGGCCGTTAGAAAGATGGCATACGGACAACTTTGATGAGATGGACAAGAGGATCTTGAAGTTTGAGGAAGAGATCAAAAAGGTTGATGATATGGTAAGTAATGGAGTGTATGATGGAACTATGGAGGCTAGAAGGAAGGAGCTAGTTACTTGCTATGAGCGGTGGTATGCGAGGAAAGAAATTCACTGGAAGCAAATGTCTCGGTCTAGGCAAGTAAAGGAAATGGACAGGAACACAAGGTACTTCCACAATATAGCCTCAGCAAGGAGGAGGAATAATCGGATTGATACTCTGATAGTTAATGGGAGACTGGTAAGGAATCAAGCTAGAATAAAGATAGTTATTAGAGAGTTTTATAAGGATCTGTATCATCAGGAGAGTTCTCCTCTGTTGGGGTTTAGAGATGGTCTGGTGGCAAGGATAGCTGAGGAAGAATCTATGGCCTAGGAGGCGATGCCGTCGACGGAGGAAATTAGAGAGGCAGTGTGGGATTGTGAGTCATCCAAGGCGCCAGGCAATGACGGGTACAACATGAATTTTATTAAGAGGTGTTGGGATGAGATAGGGGCTGAATTTATGGCAGCAGTGATCGGGTTCTTTCAAACTTCTAGGTTACCGACAGACTCCAATATTACGTGGGTGGCGTTGGCCCCTAAGTTCGTTGGTGCGAAGGAGATTAAAGATCTCAGACCCATCAGTATGGTTGGCTATGTCTACAAGGTTATTTCAAAGGTTTTAGTTAGAAGGATGAGAGCAATGATGCCAGGGTTGGTAGGGGAGACTCAGAGTGCTTTTGTGAAAGGTAGAAAAATTCATGATGGAGCTCTCATAGCATGTGAAATAGTGCACTGGCTTAAAAGGAGAAATAAAAAGGCAGCCATACTCAAGTTAGATTTTCAAAAAGCTTATGACAGAGTCAAGTGGAGTTTTGTCGATATTGTGCTGGATAAGATGGGGTTTGGGTGCAGGTGGAGGACGTGGGTCATGGAGTGTGTGACCACAGCTTCTATGTCGGTCTTGATTAATGGTTCGTCATCTAAACCGTTTAAGATGGAAAGGAGATTGAGACAAGGTGACCTGCTTTCTCCCTTCTTGTTTGTGCTGGTTGTAGATGTCTTACATAGAATGGTTGGTGAGGCAGTTAGGAACGGACGTATTTCTCCGTTGGTGGTTGGTCGGGACAGTGTGGAGCTATCACACCTCCAGTTTGCTGATGATACTGAAGAACGGATGTTTGACGGTTTAGAATTCAGAATAAACTCCCGTTGCAAGTATAGCTTCTAAACCAAGCAATCATCCTTTCTTACAAACGTTTTGGTTGTCACAAGTAACAAACCCCTTTAAAATTGATAACCGAAGTATTTAAATCTCGGGTCATTTTCTCAAGGAACTGCAGGGAGGTGTTCTTATTATTGGTTATGAGTTTTACAAATTGGGGGTTTGAAAGTAAGGAACAAGTAATTTAAATGACAAGTAAAATAAATAAATAATTGTAAAATAAACTCTTGGCAAGGTATGAGAACTGGAATTCCTATCCTAGTTATCCTTATCAATGGTGATGATAATTGGGTTTTAATCCCACTTAGTTATCCTTCACTAAAGTAAAGGAAAGTCAAGTGGACTAATTAGTTTGATCCTCAGGTCCTAGCCAATTCCTTAGAAGGGACTAGAGTTATTGGAATCCAATTCAATTAGCAAAAATAATAATTATTAATCACGATGAGTTTGATAACTCAAGAGTCTCCAATTGATCAATTTAAGCCAAAAGGGAAAAATCTAAATTATTTATATAAATAAAGGAAAGCAATCATAATTCTGAAATACCTCAAGTTGCACTAATAAAGATATCAAATGTAATATGGAAGAGTTCATAAATTAAATTGAGAAAATAAATAAAAGGAACATTGAACCTGGTAATTGAACAGAAGTTGTAAGTTGAAATAATAAAAGTCCTAAATCCTTTAAGAGGAATCCTAATCTTAAATCCTAAGAGAGAGGAGAGAACCTCTCTATCTAAAAACTACATCTAAATTATGAAAAGTGAATTAAATTGAAAAGGCCTCCTCTGAATGGATGCATTTTCCCACTTTATAACCTCTAATCTGCGCTTTTTGGACTTGGATCTGGGCTAAAAAGGGCTTCAGAAATCGCCGGGAGCGTTTTCTGCAGTTTCTAGTGCGTGGCATCTGTCACGCGTCTGCGTGGGTCACGCGGTCGCGTCATCTGGAGTTTTCTTTATCACGCGTTCGCTTCGGTCACGCGTACGCGTCATCTGAGTTCTGCTCAAGGCGCGCGTCCGCATCAGTCACGCGTTCGTGTCGCTGCCTTTTCGCGCTGGCATGCGGCCGCGTCGTCCATGCGTTCGCGTCGCTGCCAGTTTCTTCAAAGACTCCATTGTGTGCTTCCCTTCCATTTTTGTATGTTTCCTTTCCATCCTTTAAGTCATTCCTGCCTTAAGGGATCTAAAACTACTTAACACACAAATCACGGCATCGAATGGTAATAAGGGTAATTAAAATAACTATTTTTAAAGCATAGGAAACATGTTTTTCACATACATCACATAATAAGGAAAATAAAGTAAAACCATGCAATTTACATGAATAAATGAGTGAAGGATTGAATAAATCACTTAAATTGAGCACAATATATATCATAAAATATGGGTTTATCAACCTCCCACACTTAAACAATAGCATGTCCTCATGCTAAATCCAAGATGAAGAGTAAGGTAAGGTTAAAGTGGTGGAATTTTCATGCAATGCAATCTATTCTAAATGCAACTACCTAAATGAATCATGCAATTCTAATTGTTATTCACTTGTATATAAAGCTTACATGTAGTTGAAATAATTCATATCCTCAAGGAATCATGTATGCATAGCCAAACCTTAGATAATGTTTAAAGCACTTTTACAATTGAGATGGGTAAAAATATTTCACAAACTTGCAAGACAATTTACAATTAAGAATAGATATATAGTGATGAGTTATTGAACCCTCACTGGATTTTGTGTTTACTCTCTAGTCACTCAGTGTTTATTGGGTTAATCACTCTATTCTTTTTCCATCCTTACTTTCTATAACTTTGTTCTTCATCTAACCAATCAACAATTATAGAATACAGACATACAAAAATCATGAGGTCTTTTTCAAGGTTGTAATGGGGCCAAGGTAAAGGTAAGGGTGTATGTATAAGGCTAAGTGAGCTAATAAGTGAATCCTTGATTAGTCTTAAGATCTCACCTAACATACATACTTTATAAATCAAAATTTCTTAACCTATTTGCCCAAATTTTTCCTCTTTGTATTGCAAACTCATGCATTGAATTTAATTTTGTCCCATGTGCATTGATCCTTTTTATTTTGCATTTGAAGAACGGATGTTTGACGGTTTAGAATTCAGAATAAATTGCCGTTGCAAGTATAGCTTCTAAACCAAGCAATCATCCTTTCTTACAAACGTTTTGGTTGTCACAAGTAACAAACCCCTTTAAAATTGATAATCGAAGTATTTAAACCTCGGGTCGTCTTCTCAAGGAACTGCAGGGAGGTGTTCTTATTACTGGTTATGAGTTTTGCAAATTGGGGTTTGAAAGTAAGGAACAAGTAATTTAAATGACAAGTAAAATAAATAAATAATTATAAAATAAACTCTTGGCAAGGTATGAGAACTAGAATTCATATCCTAGTTATCCTTCACTAAAGTAAAGGAAAGTCAAGTGGACTAATTAGTTTGATCCTCAGGTCCTAGCCAATTCCTAAGAAGGGACTAGAGTTATTGGAATCCAATTCAATTAGCAAAAATAACAATTATTAATCACGATGAGTTTGATAACTCAAGAGTCTCCAATTGATCAATTTAAGCCAAAAGGGAAAAATCTAAATTATTTATATAAATAAAGGAAAGCAATCATAATTCTGAAATACCTCAAGTTGCACTAATAAAGATATCAAATGTAACATGGAAGAGTTCATAAATTAAATTGGGAAAATAAATAAAAGGAACATTAAACCTGGTAATTGAACAGAAATTGTAAGTTGAAATAATAAAAGTCCTAAATTCTTTAAGAGGAATCCTAATCTTAAATCCTAAGAGAGAGGAGAGAACTTCTCTATCTAAAAACTACATATAAATTATGAAAAGTGAATTAAATTGAAAAGGCCTCCTCTGAATGGATGCATTCCCCCACTTTATAACCTCTAATCTGCGCTTTCTAGACTTGGATCTGGGCCAAAAAGGGCTTCAGAAATCGCCGGGAGCGTTTTCTGCAATTTCTGGTGGGTGGCATCTGTCACGCGTCCGCGTGGGTCAAGCAGTCGCGTCATCTGGAGTTTTCTTTATCACGCGTTCGTTTCGTTCACGCGTACGCGTCATCTGAGTTCTGCTCAAGGCGCGCGTCCGTGTCAGTCACGCGTTCGCGTTACTGCCAGTTTCTTCAAAGACTCCATTTTGTGCTTCCCTTCTATTTTTGTATGTTTCCTTTCCATCCTTTAAGTCATTCCTGCCTTAGGGGATCTGAAACTACTTAACACACAAATCACGGCATCGAATGGTAATAAGGGTAATTAAAATAACTATTTTTAAAGCATAGGAAACATGTTTTTCACATACATCACATAATAAGGAAGGGAAAGTAAAACCATGTAATTTACATGAATAAGTGAGTGAAGGATTGAATAAATCACTTAAATTGAGCACAATATATATCATAAAATATGGGTTTATCAGATACTATTCTGTTTTGCCCACCAGAAGATGGGACTATGAAAAATTACAAGCGGCTGCTGCGTTGGTTTGAGTTGATGTCAGGGCTCAATATCAATTTCGAAAAGTCCAGCTTGATTCCTATCAACTGTGAAGAGCAGTGGGTACAGAGTATGTATAGGCTATGGGGTTGTCAGGAAGGTACCCTCCCTGTTAAATATCTCGGAGTCTCCTTAGGAGCTAATCCAAGGCTTGTTAAGACCTGGAAGCCAATCATCGATAAGGTGGAAGAGAAGCTGAGCCTTTGGAAAGCTAAGGTGCTAAGCAAAGCGGGAAAATTGGTGCTCATCAAGTCAGTCTTGAATAGCTTACCAGTGTATTATTTGAGCCTGTATAAGATGCCTAAGGCAGTGGCGGAGAAGTTAATTTCCTGACAGAGACGATTTCTATAGAGTAAGGAGGATGGGAAGAACGGTATGGTGTTGGTGAGATGGGAGATGGTGCAGGCTCCTAAGAAGTTGGGTGGACTGAGAGTTGGAGATGCTATGATTCGTAACACTGCACTGTTGTTTAAGTGGTGGTAGCGTTTTGCTAAGGAAGAGTGCCCATTATGGAAGAAGGTGGTCTGTTCCTGTAATAATCTGAGGCCGAATGAGTTACTATCCACTCAAGTGTTGCCTACTAAAGGGGGCCATGGAAGGATATTTGCCATCTACAAATTAAGGAGCAACATCTAAGGGAGAAGGTTATTACTGGCCTGGCTTTGGAGATTGGTGATGGACGTTGGACTCGGTTTTGGGAGGATGTTTGGTTACATTGTGGGTCCTTGAAAGAACGGTTTCCCCGGCTCTTCTCTGTTTCAAATCAATGTGGTTCGGTCATTAGGGATTCTGGATTTTGGGATGGGTTAGAGTGGGTTTGGAATTTCCAATGGAGGCGAGAGCTTTTTCAGTGGGAGTTAGACCTTCTGAGTCAGTTACATGAGGCTTTGAGACCTGTCAGGCTAGTGAACGCTAGAGAGGATAGAGTTGTGTGGAAATTTGATAGACTTGGTATCTTTTCGACTAACTTCTTTGTGCAGGTGCTACAAGAAGGAATGCTTTCAGAGGAGGTAACCAGCTACAGCTTCACGAAGAGTGTCTGGAAAGGTTTGGTTCCACCAAGAGTGGAGCTATTTGCTTGGTTTGTCCTAGTAGGCAGGGTGAATACCAAAGACCGGCTAAGTCGATTCGGGATTATTAGCCAAGATGATAAGAGTTGTGTTTTATGTACTAACAAGGTTGAACAGGTCCATCACTTATTTTTTGGCTGTGAATTTGCTTGGCAGGTGTGGAGTGCGTGGTTATCTGTGTTTGGCCGGCTCTGGTCTGTTCCGGGATTGATGAAGGACCATTTCTTAAGTTGGACAGATGAGCCTTGTAGAAAGGAGGATCGAAAGCAACACTTGAGGTGCTTCTGTGCGATCATTTGGCACATTTGGATGGAGAGGAATAGGAGGATTTTTCAGAATAAAAGCAAAGGAGTTGAAGAAATCTTCCACATGACCATGCTTAGGTGCGACGAGTGGAGAGGTGTTCTTCCCTAATGTTGTTGATGGCTATGCCGAAGATGACACGCGGGTTTCTAGTCCTTGATGGTTGGTACTTTTTGGTGTTGCCTGTTTGTTTGTGTTATTCGACAAAGTCTGCTCCATTTTAGTGTGTTGAGTTCTTTTGCTTTCAAAAAAAAAATTTAATCATTATATATTTACATTATATATTTATACATATTATTTTATATATTTTTTAATAAATTAATTGACTACTAAAATAGTCAAATATAACGTAGTAAACTAATCAAATATTTTTTTCTATAGCATAATCAAACTTTGTTGTATATATAAAATACATTTTATAAGATAACTCATTTTTATATATTCATCATGTAGCATGAACCCTTAAATTAATAACGTACAAGATAAGAAATTACGTACAATTTATAAGTTGATTATCACATAGTTGATTGCTTCACTAATTCAAGTTCAGTAACATAATTGTGACTAAAGAAATCATAAAAAAGGAAATAGAAAAAATACTATTTGATTAAGTCTTCGTCTTACTTTTAAGGTTTGAAATATTTTATTTTAAATTGATTAATTTTTTTATCACTAAATA
>NC_029785.2:22095937-22100256 GCF_000816755.2 Arachis ipaensis
ATAATTGAAAAAACTTTTAAATTCTAAGCAGAATGAAGGTGAGAGGAGAGAGAATAAAAAAAGAAAAAGAGTTGGCAACTCGAGAAAATGAGTGAAATAGCAAAATTAATAGTGAAGTCTCATTACAGTCATATATATTTCTGTTCGTTACCTGAGGTTCTCGGGTATTCGACGGGTCGGATGACGGTGAAGGGATGAGATGGCGAGACCCTGAAGTAACTCGGAGCGGGCTCTTGGTCCAGGGTCGGAGGTCGGCGGGAGCGGTGGTAGAACGGACAAGGGGGATGGCCACTTACAAGGACACTCCGACGACCAAGCCAGTGTCCGTACGAGAGGATAGCCAAATTAGGTAAGATGATGTGTACCTTGGAGGGAGTGCTGACCTCTCCCCTTATATACTGTGTTGGACGGGTCCAGAGATGACCTAACCCACTGGCCAGGATGCTCGTGAGATGTCCCTATCCACGTGGGAGGTGCTGGTTGTCCCAGACTTCGGGTCGGGGCTTCGGGTGTTGCCCCGAGGGAGCCGACCCGACCGGTTTACTAGGCGTGGTGGCATGCGCTTTTGGGCCGGGTGCGGGGGACCGACCCGCCGGGTTCCCTATTATGGAGGGTGGTTCGGGCTTCAGGTCGGGGCGTCGTTCTCGATCCGCCGTGTTGTTTTGGGCTGGACTGCGTGAGTCTGTAACAGTGCCCCCAAACACGTCAGTTTTGGGGTGTAGAGCCCGTGACTGGGCGTGTTTGACTCACCGCCGAGTCGGGATGTGTCCCTCTCTTCGGGAGTTCGTTGGCGCCGTTCGTGTTCTCCACGCGTGGTTATCTCTCTTCTTCCTGGTGCTGCCTCCTTGGCTTCTGCGCCGGGAATTAAATACCCATCATTTCGCGATTTTGAAATTCGTGTGAAATGACGAATGTGCCCCTGCCTTTTGGCACTTCTCCTTGACGGTTACACTCTTTTCCCCCCTTTTTTATTTTCACAACCTCCCCATTTCTCCACTTTCGTTTTCTCTTCCTTCTGTTCCCTCGAGTTGCTGCTGCTTCCATTTGCGTTTTCGCTCTTGCTGCTGCTTGCTCGTTCTTCTTTGCTTTGCCTCTGTTGCTGTCTTTACTTTTGGCGTCCTTCTTCATCTTTTCCTGGTACGTTGATCTTTCCAGCTTTTGTTTTTCTCTTTCCTTTTTGTTATTTGTGCGCTTTCTTTTATGCATGCTTGGACTTCTGCTTGTTTTTGCCGCTTCTTCTTTTAGAGGGGGCGCCACTGGGTTTTTCATGGGTTTTTGCTTGAGTTCTGGGTTAGTGTAGGGGTATCTAGAGGGTGATTTAGGGAGTTGAAGTTTTTCTTTTACTGTTTTGGGGGTTTCCGACCTCCCGTTCTGACTAAGTGGTGCCGCCCCTGCTGTAGGTATGGCCGAGCGCCTCGTTCTCTCGAATCAAGCTCAGCGACCGCTAGCCGACTTTGTTGATCATTACGCTTGGGTTTCTTCCGACGTGAAGGATACCCCTTCCAAGGTCACGAAGTAGGGCCTCCAGGACTTGCGCCAGGCTAGGCTCTTATGTGGAGATGGTCCTGAGGAAGCATTTTATCAGGTCTATGTTCCTGCTAATCGGGAGCGTGTTTGCCAGAAGAACCTGGTGGCGCCACGAGTCGTTGATTGGTTGTGGGTTTATGAACCAATGTTCACGACCTTGGGAGTTCGTTTACCCTTTTCCCCCTTTGTCATGGGCTTGCTGAATCGTTGCGATGTCGCTCCGTCGCAACTGCACCCGAACAGCTGGGCTGCCATCCGGTGCTTCGAGATGGTTTGTGAATATCTAGAGCTTCCGACCTCTGTAAATTTTTTCCTCTACTTCTTTCTTCTCACGAACCCTTCTCGCCAGGGGAAGGCGAAGAAGGGATATATGTTCTTTAGGGCCCAAGAAGGTCGTAGGATTTTTGGCCTTTTTGAGGATTCCTTCCACGGCTTCAAGTCTACTTTTTTCAAGGTTAGGGCAATTGAAGGTCATCAACCTTTCTAGCTTACTGCCGATGGGGAGAGGCGGATCCCGACCTATTGGAGCTTCGGGACGGGATCCGACTATTTGATAAAAATATCCTATGATTGGTTGAGTCCGGAAGACCGTAATATTGCCGATATCTTGTTGGCAATTTTTGGCGAGAAAAATCTTAACCCTCGTATGGTTATGGGGGACCGTGAGGTCGGCCGGTCGTATGTTCGTGAGTTCCTTTACTTTTTGCATTTTTTGTGTTTTGCTCTTCTGTCACTCACGCCTTTGCTTTTTCCTTCTTCTTTGCTTACAGTTTCCATGGCTGGTGGGAGGAAAACTTTGGCTGACTTGATGAACCTCATCCAATGGGATGGTGAGGGTGGTGAGGACTCCTCGGCGACTCCTTCGGCGAGTTAGGACCAGGGGGATGTCGGGGAGGGCAGTGGTCGGGCTGACGGGGCCGACCAAGGTCAGTCGGAGAAGGTTGAGGCCCCCCTGAGAACACCTCAGGGAATCCGAGGGTGGAGGCGGAAGCTCTTTTTGATAAGGAGGATCTGGGGTTTGCTGATGATGATTTGTAGGTCGTTAGCAACCCTAAGAAGAGAAAACGGGATACCGGGAAGGCGCTCTCGGTTATGGAGAAGAATCTTGATGCGCCAATGTTTGTTACCTGAGGTTCTCGGGTATTCGACGGGTCGGATGATGGTGAAGGGATGAGATGGCGAGACCCTGAAGTAACTCGGAGTGGGCTTTTGGTCCAGGGTCGGAGGTCGGCGGGAGCAGTGGTAGAACGGACAAGGGGGGATGGCCACCTGCAAGGACACTCCGACGATCAAGTCAGTGTCTGTACGAGAGGATAGCCAAATTAGGTAAGATGATGTGTACCTTGGGGGGAGTGCTGACCTCTTCCCTTATATGTTGTGTTGGACGGGCCCAGAGATGACCTAGCCCACTGGCCAGGATGCTCGTGAGCTGTCCCTGTCCACGTGGGAGGTGCTGGTTGTCCTGGACTTCGGATCGGGACTTCGGGTGTTGTCCCGAGGGAGCCAACCCAACCGGTTTGCTAGGCGTGGTGGCATGCGCTTTTGGGCCGGGCGCGGGGGACCGACCTGCCGGGTTCCCTATTATGGAGGGTGGTTCGGGCTTTGGGTCGGGGAGTCGTTCTTAATCCGCCGTGTTGTTTTGGACTGGACTGCGTGAGTCCATAACAATTTCTAACTAGTTTATACTAGTTAGCACTAACTACTTTCTATTAATATCTAATTACCTATAACAAACTATTTTAATTAAATTAAAGTTATAGCTAACCACTATAACAGTAACGTGATACTCTCTTTCAAGTTCGAAGTATAGAGATTCAATAATTCTAACTTGCCATGACAAGCAATGAAGTGTGCTGGAGATTGTGCTTTTTTAGGGAGCTGCTATATAGTGCTGAAAGAAAGATTCTTTCGCAGGTGCGGATGCTGCATGTCCTAACGTGGTGGGAATACGTGTCCTACTAAAATATTCAATGCTTCTGCACGTGTTGCAGTTAGAGGTAGCTGGTGCACAATTCAAAAGGGCTTGTTAAAATCGAGGTTGTTAACAAATAAATTAAGAAATATTAATAGCTTAATTAATTAGAAAATAAATATAATGTAATATAGTAATTTTTTTTGTTTTCATATTCAGGCTTCAGTTTGGTGAAAAAATTAGATGGGCCTGGAAAAATTTTAAGCTAATTAGCGAGAGATGGACTACCGCCCTTAACCGTTCAAATATAAAGGATCCAAAGGCTTCATGTTTTTAAAACCAAAATAAAAAAAGAGAATCTAACCTGCGTCAGCACCCCTCTACCCCCGTCATTTGTGAACTCATCCCCCCCCCCCTTCTGATGCAAAGCAAATTGGTACCATACCAAAACCCTAGCATTAGCTTCCCTCTGCATATAAAAATTCAAATAATAATTTTTTTTAGGTATTATGTTTAGGGGAAAAGGTTTAATTTTTTATTAGTCCTTAATTTTGGCATTCATTATCCATCATTCAAAAAAAATTTATCGTGTATACCATTATAATTAATTAGGTGTAAAATCTGTTGCGTACATACAAACAAATCAGTTTTTATATATCATGATTCAAAAAAAATATATTTCTTCTCTATGTATATAAAAAAATAATTACATATTACCGTAAAAAAATTATATTCATTTTTTATAAAATTAAGTGGAAATCGGAGTTAGTTCATTTTGAAAGAAAAAACATTATTTTACTTATAAGAAAAAATATTCGGTGACACATTTTTATTTCTCAAATTTTATACAACATTAATTTTATGCAACATTATTTTACTT
>NC_029785.2:22101216-22116865 GCF_000816755.2 Arachis ipaensis
TATAACCCTTGGCATTTATTTTTTCTTGTATAGTATTAGAAACAACTTTTTTCTTGATTTATTTTTTTAAATCTCTTTTGACTATTTGAATTTTAGGATAGTGTATTCATCTATCATTTTTTTTAGCGCTTTGACTATTTGCATTTCGTATACCCATATAAAATTCAGTGTGCCCAATCTTTCTTTTTTTCTCCACACCATTTTATCTTTTATTCACAGCCCAACCAAACATGATCCATTCTTCTTATAAGATCATCATTTTGACCAGACCACCACATCTACATGTCCACTTTCAAAGGCCCATTTAGGTAATTAATTATTTTGGACCAGCCAACAGAACCAAACAAAAAAATTTAACTGGTCCGCCAATTTAATGTAAAATATTATTAATTACACCCATTATATTATTGTTAACTGCATTCATTATCATCTCTAAATGGTTTGCTAAGCACCGACAACTGGCACAGACCCTGCCAAGTGCGGGGCCTACAAAAACTTTTGTTGGCATCATCATCCAGTATTTCGACGACAATACTTCTTTTTCGACACGCATTCCAACTACACTCAATACATGTATCATCAGTGGGTGCGGACAGATTTTGCCCTCAGCATAGTAGAATTTTCCTTTGTGAAAATGTCACTAGTTTATTGTTAAGTCTTGATTGATTGCAACTTTACCACACTTTCTTGAGCTTTGTTCCTGACCTAATGACAATCCACCTTCAAATATTTTGCCCTCTTGTAAAAGATAGGATTCGCAGCTCTGTGAAAGGCAGATTGATTGTCACAAGAAAAAGCAAATGGTGTCTTATGCTTTGCTTGAAGTTCCTTGGAAAGATACATCAACCATTGTCCTTTTCAGATTGCCTGACTCGTTGGTCTATATTCTGCTTCAGATTAAGAGCATGAGACCATGGTTTGCTTTTTGTTATGCCAACAAACTAAGGTCTCTTCCAAGAAAAACAGTAATCTGTTACCAATCTCCTCGTGTCTGGACACGTTGCCCAGTCAGAGTCAACATAAGCCAGAACTAGGATTACTCTTCAAATATCTAAGGATATGGAGACTTGTTTAAAAGTGTTTATCAATGGAACAATCAAAAAACTGACTTAGACATCGAATAGCATAAGAAATGTAGGGTCGGGTGTTACTGATATATAACAATGTCCCAATAAGTTGTCTATACCTCAATGAATCATTCAATCTTGTCCCTAAATCTTAGAGAGAGCTGTCGAGTATTTCATGGATGTGCTTGCTGGCTTGGCTCCCAACATTTCAAACTCCTCCAAAAGATCCAGAGTATATTTTCGTTGGCAAATAGCTAGTTTCTTCTAATTGTTACCAAATTCCATCCCTAAGAAATATTTCAATTTGCCTATATCTTTAATCTTGAATTTTGCATCCAAGACTCTTTTGACACTATAAATCTCGTCCATATCATTTTCAGAGTATGAGATCATCCACGTATACCAAGATGATTGTGTATCCCTTGGTCGTGGCTTTGGTGAATAGAGAATAATCATACTTTGACTAGATGAAGCCTTTCTTTTGTAAAACTCCACTTAGCTTTAAATTCCACATTTGAATGGCCTAGGCCCTAGAGGCACTTTACTTATTAGGGTCTAGGGATCGATCCAGCTTGCACACCTTTCTATCTGGAACATTAAGACTTAAAGGCGCTCACACGTATACTTGTTTAGCAAGTCTCCAAGCAAAAATACTATGTTGATGTGGAGCTGATGTAGGAATCAATTTCTACTTATTGCAACAACAAGTAACATGCGTAAGGCAGTCATTTTCATCACAAGGCTGAAAGTGCCAAGAAATTCAAATCCATGTCTTTGGGTGTAACCTCGTGCAACCAATTGAGTTTTGTGGTGTTCTACTGTGCCACCTGGTAGTTAAACTCGCAACTCAACTCGTGGAATCGCACGATTCTACGATTTTTCTTCTCCCTCCTGTCTCGTATATGCTTCTGGTCTTCCAGGATGTAGCTTCGTGCGGAATCTCCGGGAAGAAAACACTCAAATGATGGAATTGCGAGTTTTTGGCGAGGCTGCATTCCAGTTTGAAGAAAGTCTCCAGAAGCGATTTTCTTGAAGAAAGTCAAACCCAATAGCCCAATCAGAAGTAAAGGACAAATTCTCTCACTTTAAACATTTACCCTAGCAATTTAATTGACTGTCTTTTCAATTTCTCCTCATTCAATCTCTCACTTTCCCTCGCTCTAATCTCTAGAGGTTGAATTCTGACAGAAATCCCTCTACTCTCTAATTGGCTGCGTTACTGTGACCGGTGAGGCTTGCTGTGGTGCCACCTGTGGCCTGTGGGTATTGTGTTCGAAGGAGAAAGACTTGCTGTCGTTGTTGCTCTGTCCTCTGTGTCGTTGCCCTTTGATGTTCCTGGTTGCTACTGCGTGCTACTCTCTTCTCCTCCCTTGTTGTGTGATTTTAGGTAAGCATTAAATAATTAAATCTCTTTTATCCCTCTATTGTTTGATTTTATTTCCTCATCTCTCTATTCAATATCTCAATTCAAATGCTCAAATATTCAATGTTGAGTAATCAAATACCTCTGCTAGACTGCTGCAACTTTTGAGTTCTGACAAAAAAAATAAGAACATTTATTTATTTGAAAGAAATCTGTTAACGAAACTTGATATGACTATATGAGGAAAAAGTTCCCAAAATCAAAGTGAAGTGGTCCGAATGCAATTTGATCTTTCAGTGAAGCATTATATTGAAAGCAACTTAATAAGCTTATAATGGTACAGTTCTTGCACTTTTGGTTCAGTAAAAAGGTCCTACGAAGTGAATGATATGCTCTATAAATGATGATTTTAAATTTTAAATTATGGTGATACTTAGAAATTTAGGATTCTAATTCACGTGTGGCTTCTTACTTGTCATTTTGGATTTAGAAGTTGTTGTGCTTGTTTATTATTTGATTATATTGCATGTTGATTTGCTTTTTTGTTAGTAGTTGAGTTATTTTATATGCTACTTGAATTTCTTTTATTGTCATATAAACATGTGAATTGTGAATTTATATTTTGACATATGAGTTGAATTGTGAATTTGTATTATGATTTATGATTTTTGGATCTAGTTAGTTTCATTTTTAATTGATGATTTTTGGATTACATTAAGAAAGATCAACTTGTACAGATTTCTTATTTTGATTATTTTTCTTTTCAAATATTTGTATTCTTTATTATGCTTTTGAATGCTAAACTATTCTAAGGTTCAATTTGCTCATGAATCAACCTATTTTGCATTTGCTTCACTCTGATATAGGAAGAGGTATGTGTTGTATTTTTTTTATCAGTAAACAGGATTATGCTGTGTTCTTACATAATTATGGAAAGTGTAATCTAGCAATCCCTTGGATTATTTTCACTGCTGATCAGGTACCTTTTATGTATATTTTTGTACACTTTAGTAACTAAATTTGCAAATTGTCATACTTCAGTCATGTTCTGGTGACCATCTTAAACTTTAATTTTTCAACTGGTTCGTTCATTAATCATTCCAATTCCCAACCATTTATTTGCTATAGCATCAAATTGATCAACAATATGGATTATTGAGATTATAATAAAGTAGTAACTATAACTAGGCAACACTATCTTATGCACTTTGCATGTTGAACTTGTCTTTTTTGTTAAAATTGTTGAATGGCTTGTTACTAGGCAATACTATCTTATTGAGATTATAATAGTTAAATCCACGAGTGGCTTGTTACTTGTCATTTTTGTTGTTGAACTTGGATGGTTGTAATTGACTTTGAACACAATTATATATTGTTTGTTAAATTGTTGAATTTTTGCTGTGATATTGAACCGACTTGTTGAATATTTATTGTTTTAAATTATCTTTGAATAGAAATAGCATCGAATCAAACTAATGCAAGTGAAAATCTGACTAACAATCCAACTTCTCAATTAAGAAGTATAGCTGGAATTGCTAGTAAAAGAAAAGTTTCTAAAAATGCTCTTGGAAGTAGAACTGATGTAGGATGGGAGTATGCAATATCTATTGGAGAAGATGGAAAGAATATACAATGTAAATACTGTTATAGAATTTTTTCAGGAAGAGTTTATAGACTGAAACACCACTTAGCAAGAACTCAAAAAGATGTTAGAGTTTGTATAGCTATTAGTGATAAAGTTAAGAAACAAATGTAGGATGTTGTGAGTGGGTTGTAAGTAAATTTGATGAAGAAAACAAGCATGGGTAGGGCAAGTCCAGGTAGAGCTACTAAGGAAGATGATACTATCAGGGAAAAAAGAAAGAGAAAAGAATTAGAGCGCAACATATTCAAGAAAACACGCATTAATACTTAAACAACAATCAACAATATATTTAAGAAGAATTTGAGAGAGAAAGTATATTTAGAGATTAGTGTTTTTTTCTACAAAAATGGTATCCCTTTCAATGTATCAAGGAGCGAGAAATACACTAGAATGTTTGAGAAAGCTATAAGATATGGACATGGATTGAAGCCGCCATCCTACCATGAATTAAGGGTGCCTCTTTTGAAAAAATACGTGGAGCTTGTTCAACAATTTCTAGAGGAACATAGAACATATTAGAAGCAAGTTGGTTGTACAATAATGATTGATGGTTGATCAGATAAGAAAAGATGGATCATCTTAAATTTTTTGGTTAATAGTCTTAAAAAGGGCTATTTTTTAAATCTATTAATGCCTTTATATTACTAAGACAACTGACAAAATTTTTAAAATAATAGATGATGTGGTTGAAGAGGTTGGCGAAGAAAATGTCATCCAAGTTATCACCGACAATACAGCTAATTAGAAAGCTGCAGGAAAATGCGAATAAAAAAGAAAAAAAAGTTGTTTTGGACGCCTTGCGCAGCACGTTGCATTAATTTAATGTTAGAAGACTTGGAAAAAAAAAGTAACACTTCACAAGGACACAATTTATAAAGGTAGAAAGATTACTACTTACATATATGCTAGGACTGTTCTCATTGCACTACTACATATCCACACTAAGGGAAAAGATTTAGTGAGGTTGAGTATGACCCATTTTGTAACTTCTTACCTTACTTTAGGATGCCTCAATGACAACAAAGATTCCTTAATAAGAATTTTTTTTCTTATCAATGGACTTCTAGTAAGTTTACAAAGACAAAAGATGGAAAGATAATTGCAAGTGTGGTGTTGGATAAGATGTTCTGGAAAGAGGTGGTGATTTGCTTGAGGGCTTCCTACCCTCTTCTTCATGTGGTTCGTATGGTGGATTCAGAAGAAAAGTCAGGAATGAGGTTTATTTATGAAGAAATGAAAAGTACAAAGAAAAAAACATGATATACATTTCGAGGAGTTGAGACAAGGTAAATTGCCTAACTATTTTTTTAATTTTATTAATACATAAATAATACTCTATTTTTTAACTAATTTATTAATTTTTTTATGTTTTAGTTATATGTCTATTGGGGATATTATTGACGCAAGATGAGACAAAAAACTTCATACGCTATTGCATGTTGCTGGCTATTATTTGAATCCTTAAATTCATTATAGCTCTGATTTTAAAGTTACTTCTGAGCTTAAGGAGCAGTTTTATGCTTGTATGGAAAGGATAACAGGAAATCCAGATCTAATCACTAAGATGGATGTTCAACTTGAAAATTTTAACACTCGAAAAGAGTTTTTTGGTAGTAAAGTAGCTCAAAATGCAATTTCTACTAAAACTCCAGCTCAATGGTGGGATTCTTATGGAAATCAACATCCAGAGCTCTAACAATTTGCAATTCGTATCTTAAATTTGACATGTAGCTCATCCAGGTGTGAATGCAATTGGAGCGCTTCTGAGATGGTTAGTAATTAAATATAATTTGCATTTACTTCTATAAATTTGGTTGATAATTCTTCAATTTCTATCTAACTATTTGACCAATGTTTTTTATATACTTTTAAAAGATTCACACAAAAAGAAAAAACCAGTTGAAGGCTAAAACCATAAATAATATTGTGTTTGTGATGACGAACTCAAGATTGGCAAGGAAAAAATAAACTAGAAAAAGTCTTGATTATGACTATAGTCTTGATGAGTTGGATTTTGATGAAAAGTGGATTGTTGCTGACAAAGATGGAGAAGAAGAAGATTTAGATGATCTAATTTCATATCCTGAATTTGAATGATTGAGCAAGTGGTAATAGAGTTATTGGTGCCTCTAAGGATCCTTTGGCAATTCCTTATCTTGATGATGATGAGTTTGAAAAACTTTTCCAAGGACCTCCTCCGCCTACTCTTGGTAATGAAGATGGTAATGTGAAAGCTTGTGAAACTCATGAAGATTTTATGATCGATGAATAAATAATGACTATTAAATGACTTGTTTAGACTTTAGTTAATTAGTTGTTCATTCTAGTAGTTTGGTTGGTTTATTTGCTACTTGAAGTTATTTTAGTGTCGTATAACTTGTGAGATGTGAATTTATGTTTTGAATTGTGAGTTGAGTTGTAAATTTATGTTATGAGTTGTGACTTTTGACTTGTTATGATATATATTAGTTAAAGTCCTATGGGTAATTTGGTTTATTTGATATTTTATTTTATTATATGTGAAATTAATTTTTGAAATCAAATTTTCTATAATTTTTATATCTTACGAGTCACGTTTATGTTCTATCTTACGATTCAATGAATTACAATTCTGAACTAGCTTAGCAAGTCAAGGTAAAAGCTACGAGTTCACTAATTTAGCCATCAGGATTATATTTCATCTTGAATACTCACTTACACCCGATTGGCCTCTTGTCAGCTAGTAAATCAATAAAACTCCAAGTGCAATTGCTTTCAAGTGCCAATAACTCCTCTTGAAGGACTTTCCTCTAACATTCGTGCATTACAATCTCTTGATATGCTTTGGTTCAGGGTTAGAAGATATATGCAATACAAAAGATTTGTGATTTTGTAAAAGAGCACTATAGTCTATTGCCTCAAAGAGTGGATACCTTTGTGTGGTTGGCACTTGAGCTTTGGTGGATGCAGCCACTAGCATGCAGTGGTAGTTCTACAAATAAGAAGGAGGCCTTCTCTCCCATGTAGTTCTTCTTAGTGTTATGCATGTGTTTCGTGTATTTTATGAATTTGCATGCTCTCTGAGTACTTTAGTGATGCTTGAGTGTCGTGTGCATCTTGTAATGTTACGAATGGTGCATTGTCTTGTGTTTGTGTGTGAGAAGTTGTACTATGGGTAGGTGTTTAATTATGAATGATATGTTGTGAATCAAAATCAAGTGTGAACAGATCATAATTTGTGATGCCATAAGATTGTATGCTTGTGTGTGTTGCATTTTGAGAATCAAAAGTGGCATCTTTTAGTTTGTATCCAAAATAAATTTCACAAAATTGCATATTTTTTTAAACAAAGACTTCTCTAGAATTCAGGTAAAAAATAATGTATCCTTTCGTTTCTGATTTAAATCCTAAGAAAATACACTTTTTAGTTTTATTATCTAGTTTTCTTCTATTAGCAGTTAAAGTAGTAAAATAAGCAACACAACTGTTATAAAATAATTAAATAGGGAAAATAAAATAAAGAAGTGTAAATAAAGGACTCTAGTATTAATATTCACTAATATTAATATCCTACCATAATAACGATAATTTATATATTAAAATTGTATTTGTAGTATATGAAGAGAGAAAGAGAAAGAAAAGCTTTATATTGTACGTAGAGAGAGAGAGAAGAAATGCTTTATTGATGTGTATCAAAAGCCTCAGCCTATGCCCCTATTTATACATGTGCAAGGCTTTACTTTTTCAAACTATATTAAATACAATCATCCTTGAGAAACTGTATCTTATGGAAAATGGACATCCACATAAGATGTGATAAGGCATTCTTATCACAACACTCCCCCTTGGATGACCATTTAGGATTATTGCCTCGTTAAAACCTTACTAAAGAAAAATCCAGTGGGAAAAAACCTTAGTGAAGGAAAAAGAGTACAATATCCTTTAGTAATGGGGACTGCCTCATTAAAAACCTTGTCAAGAAAAACCCAATGGGAAAAAACCTGACCAAGGAAAAAAGAGTACAGTCTCTCCCTCTTGTCGACATCATTTAATGTCTCAAAATCAGCGCATCCCAATCTCATGTACCAATCTTTTAAAGGAGGATTTTGCGAGTGACTTTGTAAATAAATCTGCCAGATTGTCACTTGAGCGAATCTGTTGGACATCAATTGTCCATTGATTTTGAAGATCATGAGTGAAGAAGAATTTGGGAGAAATATGCTTTGTTCTATCACCTTTGATGTATCCACCCTTAATTTGAGCAATGCATGATGTATTATCTTCAAATAGGACAGTTGGAGTTATCTTATGATCAATCGGTCCACATGATGACATAATATATTGGATCAGAATCCTGAGCCAAAAACACTCGCGACTAGCTTCATGTATCGCTAGTATTTCAGCATGATTAGAGGATTTTGTTGTTATCGTCTGTTTCGTGGACCTCCATGATATAGCTGTACCACCATATGTGAACAGGTATCTTGTTTGAGATCTCCTTTTGTGTGGATCAGACAAGTATCCAGCATCTGCATAGCCAACTAGCTGTAACTTGGATCCATAGGGATAAAACAATCCCATATCAACCGTTCCATGAAGATATCGAAAGGTTTGTTTGATTCCACTCCAATGTCTTCTGGTTGGAGAGGAACTATACATTGCTAGTAAATTCACCGCGAATGATATGTCAGGTCGCGTATTATTAGCAAGATACATTAGCGCTCCAATAGTACTAAGATATGGTACTTCAGGACCAAGGATATCTTCATTTTCTTCTTTAGGACGGAATTGATCCTTTTCCACATCCAAAGATCTTACGATCATTGGAGTACTTAATGGATGCGACTTATCCATATAAAATCTCTTCAAGATCTTTTCTGTGTATGTTGTTTGATGAATAAAGATCCCATTTTTTGTATGCTCGATCTGCAGGCCGAGACGAAATTTAGTTTTTCCAAGATCTTTCATCTCAAACTCTTCTTTTAGAGTTCTTATAATTGTTGGAATCTCTTCAGGAGTTCCAATTATATTTAAATCATCAACATACACAGCAATTATAATGAATTCAGATGCAGATTTCTTTATGAAAACACATGGGCAGATATCATCATTCTTGAATCCGTTTTTGGCCAGATACTCAGTAAGACGATTATACCACATTCATCCAGATTGCTTTAGACCGTATAAAGATCTTTGCAATTTGACTGAGTATAACTGATGAGCGGATAATTTATACGCTTTTTGGCATTGTTTTTAGTATGTTTTTAGTATATTTTAGTCAGTTTTTATTAGTTTTTAAATAAAAATCATGTGGACTTTACTATGAGTTTGTGTGTTTTTCTGTGATTTCAGGTATTTTCTGGCTGAAATTGAGGGACCTGAGCAAAAATCTGATTCAGAGGCTGAAAAAAGGACTGCAGATGTTGTTGGATTCTGACCTTCCTGCACTCGAAGTGGATTTTCTGGAGCTACAGAAGCTCAATTGGCGCGCTCTTAAATGAGTTGGAAAGTAGACATCCTGGGCTTTCCAGAAATATATAATAGTCCATACTTTGTCCGAGATTTGATGGCTCAAACAGGCGTTCTAAGTCAGCTCAAGAATTCTGGCGTTTAACTCCAGAACTGGCACAAAAGCTGGAGTTAAACACCCAAACTGGCACAAAAGCTGGCGTTTAACTCCAAGAAAAGTCTCTACATATGAAAACTTCAATGCTCAGCCCAATCACACACCAAGTGGGCCCCGAAAGTGAATTTTTACACTAAACACCCTAGCTTTCTCATTTTCTGTAACCCTAGGTAACCAGTTTACTATAAAAACTACTTTTAGTGATTCATCTTGTACCTCACGACACTTTACATGTTTCATATTGTATTCTCTATGGCATGAGTCTCTAAACCCCATTGTTGGGGGTGAGGAGCTCTGCTGTTCTTCATGAATTAATGCAATTACTACTGTTTTCCATTCTATCACGCCTGCTTCTATTCTAAGATATTCATTCGCACTTTAACCTGATGAATGTGATGATCCGTGACACTCATCATCATTCTCACCTATGAACGCGTACCTGACAACCACCTCCGTTCTACCTTAGATTGAATGCATATCTCTTAGCCTCATGATTCAGATCAGATTCTTCGTGGTATAAGCTAGAATTATTGGTGGCCATTCCTGAGATCCGGAACGTCTAAACCTTGTCTGTGGTATTCTGAGTAGGATCTGGGAAGGGATGACTGTGACGAGCTTCAAACTCGCGAATGTTAGGCGTAGTGACAGACGCAAAAGGATCAATGGATCCTATTCCAACATATAACCCTTGTGAATATTCATTGGATGGTTTAGATATCTTTAGTCCTTTAGGGACTTTCATATAGATATCTCGATCTAATGAGCCGTATAAATAGGTTGTTACCACATCCATTAAATGCATATGTAGTTTATGATATGCAGATAAATTGACCAAATAACGCAATGTTATCGCATCCACTATAGGGGAATACGTTTCTTCATAATCTATACCGGGCCTTTGTGAAAAACCTTGTGCCACAAGTCGGGCTTTGTAGCGCACAACTTCATTTTTCTCATTTCGTTTTCTCACAAATACCCATCGGTATCCAACAGGTTTTACATCTTCAGGTGTACGGACTACAAGTCCAAAGACTTCACGTTTTGCAAGTGAGTCTAATTCAGCCTTCATGGCTTCTTCCCATTTTGGCCAATCATTCCTTTGTCGACATTCTTCGACTGATCTTGGCTCAAGATCCTTACTTTCATGCATGATATTTAATGCCACATTATATGCAAATATTTCATTGACAATTGTCTTATTTTGGTTCCATTTCTTTCCTGTAAAGACATAATTTATCGAGATCTCATCATTTTCACAATTTTCAGGTACCTGAACATCTTCTGGCATTAAAATCATATCAGAATTTTGGACAACTGCAGATGTCTTTGCTATGTCTTTTTCAACAGGAATAGTATTTACCTCTTTTCTCTTTCAAGGATTTTTGTCTTTGGAACCGACAGGCCTGCCACGCTTCTGGCGTGAATTTGCTTCAGTGGCTACTTGTCCTACTGGGACATCAATTCGAATTGGGACATTTTCCGCTGGTATATAAGATTTGGCTATCCTCTTTGTATCAGAAAATGCATCAGGCAATTCATTTGCTATTCTTTGCAAATGTATAATCTTTTGAACTTCTAGTTCACGTTGTCCTGATCGAGGATCTAAATGCATCAACGATGATGCATTCCAATTAAGTTCCTTTTTAGGAAGCTTATTCTCTCCTCCTAATGTTGAAAATTTTGATTCATCAAAATGACAATCTGCAAACCGGGCTTTAAATACATCTCCAGTTTGTATCTCAAGATACCTCACTATAGAGGGAGAATCATATCCAACATATATCCCCAATTTTCTTTGGGATCCTATTTTGGTGCGATTAGATGGTGCAATGGGAACATATATCGTACACCCAAATATTCTTAAATGGGAAACATTTGGCTGCTGGCTAAAAGCTAATTGCATAGGAGAGAACTGATGGCAACTCATTGGCCTCAAACGAATAAGTGTTGCGGCATGTAAAATAGCATTCCCCCAAACCGAAGTTGGGAGATTTGTTCTCATAAGTAAGGGTCTAGCAATCAATTGGAGGCATTTAATAAGTGATTCTGCTAACCCATTTTGTGTGTGAACATAAGCTACTAGATGTTCAACACTTATTCCATTAGCCATACAATAAGCGTCAAATGCTTGAGAAGTAAATTCACCAGCATTATCAAGACGAATTATTTTGATTGGATTTTCTGAAAATTGTACTTTTAATCGAATAATTTGAGCTAGTAATCTCGCAAACGCCAGGTTGCGAGAAGATAATAAGCACACATGTGACCATCTCGAAGATGCGTCTATCAGGACCATAAAATATCTAAAAAATCCACATGGTGGATGGATAGGTCCACATATATCACCTTGAATCCTTTCTACGAATTCAGGGGACTCAAATCCAATCTTTACTGGTGATGGCCTTAAAATTAACTTCCCTTGAGAACATGCAGCACAACAAAATTCACTAGATTTAAGAATCTTCTGGTTCTTTAGTGAATGTCCATGAGAGTTTTCAATAATTCTCCACATCATGGTTGTTCTCGGATGACCCAATCGGTCGTGCCAAGTTATGAATTCATTTGGGCTAGTAAACTTCTGGTTTACAATGGCATGTGATTCAATTGTACTAATCTTGGTATAATATAACCCAGATGAAAGTAAGGGTAACTTTTCTAATATAACCTTTTTATTTAAATCATGAGTTGTGATACATAAATACTCATTATTTTCTTCATTCATTGTTTTAATATGATATCCATTTCGACGAATATCTTTGAAACTCAACAAGTTCCTCAGAGACTTGGTAGATAATAGTGCATTATTTATTATAAATTTTGTTCCTCCAGGAAACAAAATTATAGCTCTTTCGGAGCCTTCTATCACATTTCTTGAGCCAATAATAGTATTAACATATTCTTCTTTTGGCACAAGATGGTAAAATATATATCACTTTTATGCGAACTTGCACTATCTGCAAGGCAAATATCTTCAGAATATGTCCTTACCATTTTTCTTCAAAGACAAATGATAATAATAATAAAATGAGTAGAAGTACATGCATAGTAAAATTATTCATATGAATACTTAACAAACACATACACATATCAAACTATTCCATCATTGATCAAATAGCCAATATTTCCTTCAAAATCCTTAAAGAAATTAGATACATCATAATGAGTGGTGGAATTTTCATCATTTGAAACAAAATTTGTTTCATTTCCTTTGTCATCCTTTTTCAAGGATGCTTGATAAAGATCAACTAGGTGCCTTGGGGTACGACATGTACGTGACCAATGGCCCTCTCCACCACAACGGAAGCATTTATCCTCAATTGATTTACTTTGCCCATTGTTTCTTTCTTTATCCCACTTCTGGTGAGATCCTCTCTTTTGAATATAATTCCTTCTCCTTCCATAATTTTTCTTGTTGCTAAAACCTTGCCATTTACCTCTTCTAGAGTGATAATTTGCCGCATTTACTTCAGGAAATGGGGCGGCGTCAGTTGGGCGCGCTTCATGATTTCTTAAGAGCAACTCATTGTTGCGTTCAGCAACTCATTGTTGCGTTCAGCAACAAGAAAGCAAGAAATTATCTCAAAATATTTTTTAAATCATTTTTCTCGATTGCTACTGCAGGAGCACATTCGAGGCATGGAAGGTCGAGAAAGTTTTTTCTAACATATCGGGCTTGAGGAGGTATCACCGTCTTTTGATGATTGTACCTTTCTTCAAGGTCTTTCCACAGATCTGCAGGATCTTTTAATGTGGGATATTCATTTTTCAATCATACGTCAAGATGACGATGAAGAAAAGTCATAGCTTTGGCTTTATCCTTCTGGGATGTATTATTTTCAGCCTTAATGGTATCTCCAAGATCCATTGAATCAAGATGGATTTTAGCATATAGTATCCATGATCAATAATTGTTTCTAGATATATCAAAAGCATTATATTCAAGATGAAAGAGTTTCGACATAATAAAAATTTGTTACCTGAAGTCTTTCTAAAATTTCGTTAGAGCTCCGTGCTGATAACGTGTTATAAAATAACTAAATAAGGAAGATAAAATAAAGAAGTGTAAATGAAGGACTCTAGTATTAATATTCACTAATATTAATATCCTACCATAATAACGATAATTTATATATTAATATTGTATTTGTAGTATATGAAGAGAGAAAGAGAAAGAAAAGCTTTATATTATACGTATAGAGAGAGAAGAAATGCTTTATTGATGTGTATCAAAAGCCTCGACCTATGCCCCTATTTATACATGTGCAAGGCTTTACTTTTTCAAACTATATTAAATACAATCATCCTTGAGAAACTATATCTTATAAAAAATGGGCATCCACATAAGATGTGATAAGGCATTCTTATCACAACAACAACCAGACACTTTTAAATTTTTTAAATAAGACATGCAGTTCATCAAATAGAATTTGAAATGGAGACTTTTCATACAATTTTCTGCTAGGGAACTGATTAATAAGATGTACAACATGACTAACAACAAAGTACCAAAAAGTTTAGAATGTTAGATTGAAATATGAGAGCCCTAATTATGTTGAGGATGGTTCAATGTTTCCTCTCCACAACACTATTTTGTTATGGAGTCTCAACATAGCTAGTCTAATGTTGTATACCTTTTGAACCAAAAAATATTTTTAGTCTAAATTCGGGACCATTATCACGTATGCATTTAATTGTCTTATTGAATTGTGTTTGAATGAGATTAATAAAAGCTTGTAACAATGTTGCTAGCTGTGAATTGAGTTTTATAAAAAATAACCATCTGAATTTACTTGTCTCATCCACAATGATAAAGAAGTAATTATAACCATAAATAGAAAGAATAGTAATATGTCTCCATATATTTATATGTATGAGATCAAAACAACAATCTATTTTTATACCACATACAGGAAAACGTAGTTTCTTTTGTCATGAAAAATGATAAGAATCACATGGAGTAATGGTACTTTTACCAAATAACATTCAGTCTTGTGAAGTAATTTGTTATGCTTGAATTTTCCTTCTTCAATGAGTACAAATTTTCTTTCAATTCCATAATCTTAAAGATATACCTTGATAGTAACGATGCTTTAAATCTTTTCAAATATCTACGGTACTTTATAAATAATACTTTTCGAAATTTCATTGCTCAAGAATTGAAGAATTTATGCCACTACATAGGAAGTACACTTGTCCCATGCGAAAAATTTAGATCATTCACAATAGGTTTCGGTAATATACCATCACAAAGCCAAGCTTATTCTTGGACTTCAACACAATCATCATTGCTCGTGACCACTCATTATAGTTTTTAGCGTCTAATTTCAGAGAAAGTGTTGGAATCAATGGACTTTTTCTAAAGTGGAGAAAGAACACACTTGAATAATCTAAAAGAGCGCTTACATTGTCATGACTGAGTTGTGATTGTCATTGAGTGAGCAGATTGGGTAATCGAGCATGAGTATGAATATCGGATCTTGAGGAATCATCATCCCTCGAAGTTGAATCCGCTATGGAGTCACCAAAGAAATGAACAAACCAAGATCTTCCTTTCCCCCATTCGTTGATCTCGTTTTTCATAGGTACAAAAATTAAAGACGATGCACTCTTATTAATCTCTATTATATNTTTTAACTAACTTATGCTAGTTAACATTAACTACTTTCTATTAACATCTAACTACCTATATCAAACTATTTTTATTAAGTTAATCCTATATAGCTGACTATTGTAACAGTCACGTGATAATAATTTTATAGGCAAGGCAGATCTAATGTTTCTTCTGTAATATGTAAGTGCTGTTTAGTTATTTTCTTAAATGAAAGTTTTCTTCAGTCAAAAAAAAAAATTATAGGCAAGCAAAAAATTAATAGTGGTTATTTTAGAGAATATAAAATTTATTTAATGAATAAATATATTGGTAATGAGACCAACATAAGAACAATAAATATATTAATAATAAATGTGTT